>NW_016858046.1:0-1197 GCF_001698545.2 Rhinopithecus bieti | reverse complement strand
AGGCTGGAGTACAGTGGCATGATTACAACTCACTGCAGCCTCGAATTCCTGGGTTTAAGCAATCTTCCTACCTCAGCCTCCAAAGTAGCTGGGACCACAGGCACATGCCCCCACACATGGCTATTATTATTATTATTATTATTATTATTATTGTGTGTGTGTGTGTGGAGACGAAGTCTCCCTATGTTGCCTAAGTGAGTCTCGGACTCCTGGGGTCAAGCAATTCTCCCACCTTGGCCTCCCAAAATGCTGGGATTACAGATGTGAACCTCTGCACCTGGCCTTCATGAACTTTTTGAAGACTTGTATTTTATAAGCTCTTATTCTCTGTTCCCATTTTAAAGCATGTATGCAGAATCTTCTCTCATTTATCTAGGATAGCAATTAGAGGTTTTGGTATTTATGGTTTAATTTTTTTTTTCTATTCCCCATATTGTGTGAAAATTTCCTCTGGATTCTCCTTTTCTGTTTGTTTTGATTCCTGTAATATTGGAGACCTTCCCAAATATCATGGGATCCCTGGTATTCTACTAATATTAAAATTTGAAGCACTAACATGCTGACTGAAAGTTGTATTAATGTACATAGTGTTTGATCACAAACTCTTCCACCACACACTGCTTAGTGATTCCCAATTTGGAGTCTTCTTCTTTCTTTCTTTTATATTAAAAAGTTTTTTATTGTGAAAAGTAATGTGTATACAGGTGATCACCGAACATAAATTGATATATCAATGAATTATCATAAAGCAAACACCTTTGTAACCACCACACAGGTCAAGAAATAGAACATTACCAGCACTCAGATGCTTCCCCTGTGTCTCCTCTCAATCACTTCATCTTCTGCTCTACCCCAAAGTAACAACTATCCTAAATTTTATGGTTATCACTTCTTTTGTGTTCTTTAGAGTATATTAACACCAGTAAGGGGCATTCTTGAACATTACAGTAAGTTTTTATTTTTTACCTTGGAATCTTACAGCATATATGATTGTGGGTTTGGATTGTATGGTAGGCAGAATAATGACCCCTTAAACGTCTACATTGTAATCCTTGGAACTTGTGGCAACGTTTGGTTACCTGACAAAGGGGAATTGAGATAGCAGGTGGAATTAAGGCTGCTGTTCAGTTGACCTTAAGATAGGAAGATTATTTTGGATTATCTGGGTGGGCTCAATGGAATCACAAGGGTTCTTAA
>NW_016858045.1:4406-6826 GCF_001698545.2 Rhinopithecus bieti | reverse complement strand
ATAAATGGTAGAATTCTTATATTCATGATTCTTATATAATAGATACATTTATTGTTCTTTTCATACATAAAAGAATGGCTTTTCTTATAGATTGCAACTTAGATTTCACAAAATATCATAAATATGTGAAATATTTTAGGGTTTGCAGTGATAATTTTACAGCATATTATGGATTTCATGCAGGATAACTTAATTTCTAAAACATTTAACTTAAAATTGTATAACAAAATATGTATAACTTATATGATCAAGGAAAATTCTCAATAATCTATTTAAAGCACTAGTTCTATATCTGTAGTGAGCATTCCAGGAAACATTAGCACCAAAGCATTTCTGAAGCATCTTAAAAAAAAAACAAAATAGTTGTGTGAAATGAGGCAGTGTAAATATTTTACACTTTGGTATTATGAAATATTAATGTTCAAACACCCACAAGTGGAAAGAATAAGGTCAGCAAAAGTTGTGAAAGACAAAAGCCTCACTTATAAACCTATCTTTGAAAATAGAATATAAGGATTTACCTCCAATAAACAAACAAGCAAACAAACAAATAAAATATATAAATTCATTCTGCAATTTAAGATTTAAATATTGAAATTTCCCTAAAAATATTCATAGATATTGTTTTCAGTTTAGAGGACTATATTCCAAAAGCAGTGAAAATTAAGAATATGTTTTAAAACTTCTCATGTTTTTACATATATAAATGACAGCCAGATTTTTCTTCTTCATCCCACCTAGCATTTTTTCTAATTACTTGAGTCATATTCTAAGGTTGTTGTGAATTTTTTTATTATTACATTGGAATTTTCTTTGACTTGAAGGCTTATATTTCTAAAATACATTGGCAAAAAAGCTCAACTATAACCCAGTAGCAAAAATCCAAGACTTTTAAATTATTTTTATTGCATATATTGATAATTGCCATCAACGTTTAATTACATTTAATGCTATGTTATAAATATAATCAGAAATGATGAGGGAGATATTACCACTGACACACAGAAATACGAACAACCAACAGAGAATATTATGAACACCTATATGCACACAAACTAGAAAATCTAGAAGAAATGCATAAATTTCTGGACACATACAGCTTCCCAGGATTGAACCAGAAAGAAATTGAATCCTTCAATAGACCAATAATAAGCTCTGAAACTGAGGCACTAATAAATAGCCTACGAACCAAAAAAGGCCCGGGACGACATGGATTGAGAGTTGAATTCTACCAGATGTACAAAGAAGAGCTGATACCATTCCTACTGAAACTATTCCAAAAAATTGAAGAGAAGGAACTCCTTCCTAACTCATTCTATGAGGCTAGGATTGTCCTGATACCCAAATCTGGCAGAGATACAACAACAAAAAAGAAAACTTTAGGCAAATATCCTTTATGAACATCTATGCAAAAACTCTCAACCAAATACTGGCAAGCCAAATCCAGAAAAACATCAAAAAGCTTATCCACCATGATCAAGTAGGCTCTAGCCCCAGGATGCAAGGCTGGTTCAACGTACTCAAATCAATAAATGTGATTCAGCACATAAACAGAACTGAAGATAAAAACCACATGATTTTCTCAATAGTTACAGAGAAGCCTTTTGATAAAATTCAATATTCATTCATTTTAAAAACCTCAATGAATGAGGTATTGAAGGAACACACCTCGAAATAATAAGAGCCATCAATGATAAACCCACAGCCAATGTTATATTGAATGGGCAAAAGCTGGAAGCATTCCACTTGAAGACCAGCACAAAACAAGAATGCCCTCTCTCACCACTCCTGTTCAACATAGTGTTGGAAGTTTTGACTAGGGGAATCAGGCAAAAGGATAAATAAAGGGTATTCAAATAGAAAGAGGGAGTCAAACTATCTCTGCAGATGGCATGGTATTCTATGTAGAAAACCACATAGTCTCAGCACAAAATCTTCCTTTTTATTTTTTTTGAGACGCAGTCTCGCTCTGTCATCCAGGCTGGAGTGCAGTGACGCAATCTTGGCTCACTGCAACCTCCGCCCTCCTGGGTTCAAGCGACTTCCCTGCCTCAGCTTCCCAAGTAGCTGGGATTACCGGTACCTGCCACCATGACCGGCTACTTTATTGCATTTTTAGTAGAGACAGGGTTTCACCGTATTAGCCAGGATGGTCTGGATCTCCTGACCTCGTGATCCGCCTGTCTTGGCTTCCCAAAGTGCTGGGATTACAAGCGTGAGCCACCATTCCTGGCCCCAAAAGCTTCTTAAACTGATAAACAAATTTAGCAAAGTCTCAGGATACAAAATTGATTTGCACAAATTACTAGCATTCCTATACACCAATATTAGTAAACCTGAGAGCCAAATCAGGAATGAACTCCCATTCACAACTGCCACAAAAAAAAAAAAAAAAAAAAAAAAAAAAAAAAAAAAAACTT
>NW_016858045.1:0-1042 GCF_001698545.2 Rhinopithecus bieti | reverse complement strand
TTTTCTAAATATACAATCATGTCATCTGCAAACAGGGACAATTTGACTTCTTCTTTTCCTAACTGAATACCCTTTATTTCTTTCTCTTGCCTGATTGCCCTAGCCAGAACTTCCAACACTATGTTGAATAGGAGTGGTGAGAGAGGGCATCCCTGTCTTGTGCCAGTTTTCAAAGGGAATTTTTCCAGTTTTTGCCCATTCAGTATGATATTGGCTGTGGGTTTGTCATAAATAGCTCTTATTATTTTGAGGTACGTTAGCAAAGACATGTAATCAACCTAAATTCCCATCAATGATAGACTGGATAAAGAAAATGTGATACTTTTACACCATGGAATACTATGTAGCCACAAAAAAGAACAGGAATGTGGATGGAGCTGGAGGCCATTTTCCTCAGCAAACTAATACAGGAACAGAAAATCAAATACTGCATGTTCTTGCTTTAGGTGGGAGATAAATGATGAGAACACATGGATGGGAACAACACACAATGTGGCCTTTTGTAGGATCAAGGATGGGAGGAGGGAAATGATCCAGGAAAACAACTTATAGGTGCTAGGCTTAATACCTGGATGGTAAGATAGTCTGTACAACAAACCCTCATGACACAGGTTTACCTACATTACAAACCTACACTTGGCCCTGTACTTAAAATAAAATCAAAATAAAATATTACAGTGGCAAGATGATTTCCCACCCTCTAGAGTCAGGATTTTAGCCTATATTCATGTGGAACTTTACAAAATTTAATAATTGTGAGTAGTAATTAGTGTTAGAATAAAAGTCTTTGTAAGACTTTCTTTGAAAGGTCACCTAAAGTTACACATAATGTCATACCAACATTTATCTGACAATCATTCTTTTACTTCTCCATGGCAATATTCCACAGAATATTGGTTTTGAAAACATTAATACAGTCTTTATAGTTTCAAATTCAGGCAGTCATCGTGAATTATAAAATACAAAATTTCCACTTTCATACATTTCAGTATTATAGCTGACAAGCAAATACAGCATTGGCATTTAATGAAGTCAGCCAGAA
>NW_016858044.1:0-974 GCF_001698545.2 Rhinopithecus bieti | reverse complement strand
AAAGTATAATAAAAAATTAAAAAATTAAAATTAAAATAGAAGCTATAAAAGACACACACAATCCCCACATACCACAAAATTTTTTTAAAATACAGACTTAATACAAATGGAAATATTTTTATTTTCAAAAGATGCTGTTACTATATATATGTAACAGACTGGGGAAAAAACATTAGCGACTCATGTAACAGGCATGGATCTTTTATATGTGGTATCTAAAATAAAAGCTTATAACTTGATGATGAGAAACAATATCTTTTAAAATTTGGATGTTTCACCCAAGAAAACCACTGACACCCTCTGACCCTCCTTTTCTCATCTTCCAGCCTGGTAATAATAATACTGATGACTTTGGAAGGATTACAGATAATCTACCTAAAGTAGCTACTCTTTATGTTGTATTTCAAGTCTTCTAAAAGAATGAAAGTTCAGTTCCAGTGATTGTGGTCTTCTTTCAGGAACCTAGATACTATTGGGCTCCACCTACAAAATGACTTCACTCTTTAAAGTGAGCCAAGGCCCTAGTCAAATACATCTCAATGGACTACTAGTTATCCCCATGATATGCAGTGGAGTAGAAATCCTGTGCCTGATGGGGTGACCTCCTTGGTTTTCAGCACCAATTCTATCAATTAGTAGGTGGACCCATGCCTAGTCCTAGATGGGCTAGCATGATATGAGCCACTTGGCCTAGCTTAAGAGGAATGCATTGCTCTTTCTATATTTTCCTCTGTGATGTGGATTGGCTGTGTCCCCATCCAAATCACATCTTCAATTGTAGCTCCCATAATTCCCATGTGTTATAGGAAGAACCTGTGGGAGATAATTGAATCATGGGGCAGTTCCCCCATACTGTTTCTATCCTAGTGATCTGATGGTTTTATAATGGGTTTCCCCTTTCACTTGGCTCTCTTTGTTTCTTGCCTGATTCCATGTAAGACGTGACTTTCACCTTCCGCCATGATTGTGAGGCC
>NW_016858043.1:0-296 GCF_001698545.2 Rhinopithecus bieti | reverse complement strand
ATGTGGACACAATTTGCCCTTAATACGAAAGAATTGGAGGAGAGTTCTCAAGGTTAGCGAGGTTGTCTCCACCCTCCACTATGCCTCTGTGATAATTAGAGCGGGTTGGGTGGGCTTCCAGAATTGTGGGGGGGGGGCTTCTACAATGGGCTCCCATTCCTGACGGGAGCAGCTTCCGAGTCGAGATGGGCCCCCTCTCTGGGCAGAGATTCCACACTGGGTCTTTCTAGTGGAAGGGATTCTGCAGTGGGCGTGGTTACACCGCGGCGGGGACTTCCAGAGCCAGAGTGGGAGGG
>NW_016858042.1:0-938 GCF_001698545.2 Rhinopithecus bieti | reverse complement strand
CACCATAGGCCTCAATGAGCTCCCAAATATCCCTGTGTAGAATCCACGAAAAAAAGTTAGGAAACACCTCCATAAAAGAAATGTGTAACTCTGTGAGATGAATTCACACATCACAAAGGAGTTTCTCAGAAACTTTCTTTCTGGTTTGCAACTGAAGATACTTCCTTTGTCACCTTAGGCTTCAATACAATCCAAAATATCCCTTTGCAGATTTCCCAAAAACAGTACTACCAAACTGCTCCATGAAAAGAATCGTGTAACTCTGTGAAATGAATTAACACATCACATAACAGTTTCTCAGAAAGCTTCTTTTTCTTTTTCATCTGAGGATATTTCCTTTGTCACCACAGGATTCAATGCACTCCCAAATACACTATTGCACATTCCAAGAAAACAGTGTTATCAAACTGCTCAATGAAAAGAACTGTGTAACCCTATGAGATGAATTGATACATCACAAAAAAGTTTCTCAGAAAGTTTCTTTCTAGTTTTAACTGAGGATATTTCTTTATTCACTACAGGCCTGAATGTGCTCCAAAATATCCCTTTGCAGATTCCAAGAAAACAGTGTTAGCAAACTGCTCAATGAAAAAACTGCTGAATGAAAAGGACACTGTAACTCTGTTAACTGAATTCACACATCACAAAGTAGTTTCTCAGAAAGCTTGTATTTGTTTTTTATCTGATTGTACTTTCTTTGTCAACATTGGCGTCAATGTGCTCCCAAATATCCTATTGCAGACTTCACGAAAACAGTGTTATCAATCTTCTCAATAAAAAGAGTAGTGCAACTGTGTAAGATGAATTCACACACAAAAAGCAGTTTCTCAGAAAACTTCTTTTGGTTTTCCATGAGTACATTTCTTTTTTCAATATAGGCCTCAATGCGCTCCCTTGTATCCCTTTATAAATTCCATAAAACTGTGTTAGCAAACTGC
>NW_016858041.1:0-942 GCF_001698545.2 Rhinopithecus bieti | reverse complement strand
TGTGTTTCTGGGTGTGTGATGTGTGCAATGTGTGTGTGTGATGCTTTCAGAGTGTGTGTTTGTGTGTCTGGGTGTGTGTAATGTGTCCTGTGTGTGTGTGTGTGCGTGCATGTGTGTGTGGCCCCGGGCCCTGGGTTGTCCCCTCTTGCCCTCTGGAAAGTAAGCACAGCCCAGCCTGGCCATCCCCTCAGAGTCACACCTGGAACGAATGCCGCCCACAGAGCATTTCCCCCTTTCTGGAGACTTAGCTGCAAGCTGTGGGTTGGTGGAAGCTCATGGTAGGTGGAAGCTGTGGGTTGGTGGAAGCTCTAGGTTGGTGGAAGCTATAGGTTGGTGCAAACTCTGGGTTGGCAGAAGCTCCGGGCTGGCAGAAGCTCTGGGCTGGCAGAAGCTCTGGGCAGAAGCTCTGGGTTGGCAAAAGCTCTGGGTTGGTGGAAGCTCTGGTTTGATGGAAGCTCTGGGCAGAAGCTCTGGGTTGGCAGAAGCTCTAGATTGGTGGAAGCCCTAGGTGGATGGAAGCTCTAGGTTGGCAGAAGCTCTGGGTTGGTGCATGCTCTAGGTTGGCAGAAGCTTGGGGCTGGCGGAAGCTCTGGGTTGGTGGAAGCTCTGGGTTGGCAGAAGCTCTGGGTTGGTGGAAGCTCTGGGTTAGCAGAAGCTCTGTGTTGGCAGAAGCTCTGGGCTGGCAGAAGATGTGGATTGGTGGAATCTCTGGGTTGGCAGAAGCTCTGGTTTGGCGGAAGCTCTGAGCTGGCAGAAGATCGGATTGGTGGAAGCTCTGGGTTGGCAGAAGCTCTGGATTGGTGGAAGCTCTGGGTTGACGGAAGCTCTGGGTTGGTGGAAGCTCTGGATTGGTTGAAGCTCTGGATTGGCGGAACCTCTGGATTGGTGGAAGTTCTGGGTTGGTGGAAGCTCTGGGTTGGCAGAAGCTTTGGATGGAAGCCC
>NW_016858040.1:0-942 GCF_001698545.2 Rhinopithecus bieti | reverse complement strand
GGTTTGTCATAAGTAACTCTTATTATTTTGAGATATATTCCATCAGTACCTGGTTTATTGAGTGTTTTTAGCATGATGGGGTGTTGAATTTTATCAAAGGCCTTTTCTGCATCTATTGAGATAATCATGTGGTTTTTGTCATTTGTTCTGGTTATGTGATGGATTACATTTATGGATTTGCATATGTTGAACCAGCCTTGCATTCCAGGGATGAAGCCAACTTGGTTGTGGTGGATAAGCTTTTTGATGTGCTGCTGGATTTGGTTCATTTTATTGAGGAGTATTTTATTGAGGATTTTTGCATTGATGTTCATCAGGGATATTGGCCTGAAATTTTCTTTTTTGTTGTTGTTGTGTCTCTGCCAGATTTTGGTATCAGGATGATGCTGGGCTCATCAAATGAGTTAGGGAGGAGTCCCTCTTTTTCCGTTGTTTGGAATAGTTTCAGAAGGAATGGTACCAGCTCCTTTTTGTACCTCTGGTAGAATTCGGCTGTGAATCTGTCTTGTCCTGGGCTTTTTTTTTTTGGTAGGCTATTAATTACTGCCTCAATTTTAGAACTTGTTGTTGGTCTATTCAGGAATTCAGCTTCTTCTTGGTTTAGTCTTGGGAGGGTTTATGTGTCTGGGAATTTCTCCATTGTTTCTAGATTTTCTAGTTTATTTACATAGAGGTGTTTATAGTATTCTCTGATGTTAGTTTGTATTTCTTTGGGATCAGTGGTGATCTCCCCTTTATCATTTTTTATTGTGTCTATTTGATTCTTCTCTCTTTTTTTCTTTATTAGTCTGGTTAGTGTTCTATCTATTTTGTTAGTCTTTTCAAAAAACCAGTTCCTGGAGTCACTGATTTTTGGAAGGGTTTTTCATGCCTCTATCTCCTTCAGTTCTGCTCTGATCTTAGTTATTTCCTGTCTCCTGCTAGCTTTTGAATTTGTTTGCC
>NW_016858039.1:0-881 GCF_001698545.2 Rhinopithecus bieti | reverse complement strand
AATTTTTTGTATTTTTAGTAGAGACAGGGTTTCACCATGTTGACCAGTATGGTCTCGATCTCCTGACCTCATGAGATCCGCCCGCCTTGGCCTCCCAAAGTGCTGGGATTACAGGTGTGAGCCACCGCGCCTGGCCAATTCAGGTGTTTTATAATATTAATGAAGGGAACTTCCATATTCCTCAATCTCATGACATGGAAAGCGTCATTACATTATACATCAAGAGAAGAGCTTTTACAATGAGTATGAATACCATTCCAAATCCTCAGTTCGCTTTTAGTAAGTCTAACATTGTTACCTAGTACCACTAAGTTCTCTGCACAGCCTGAGGCTCTGTAGAATTTCTTTTCACTCCTTTCATTTCATTCTCCCGAGGTGAATCCTTCATTTCACTCCTTCTAATGAAGGGTCCAAATAATGGGTTTCCAGTTTTCCAGTTCCCTGGAGTTGAGTATTTCAGATGTTGGGAGTTCTGTAGGTCTAGATCTGGAAAAAAAAAAAAAAAAAAAAAGCTGATGTCATCCCAGCACTTTGGGAGGTCGAGGCAGGCAGATCACCTGAGGTCAGGACTTTGAGACCAGCCTGGCCAACATGGCAAAACCCCGTCTCTACTAAAAATACAAAAATTGCCTGGGCGTGGTGGCAGGTGCCTGTAATCCCAGCTACTTGGGAGGCTGAAGCAGGAGAATTGCTTGAATGCAGGAGTCAGAGGTGGCAGTGAGCTGACACACCATTGCACTCCAGCCTGGGTGAGAGAGTAAGACTCTGTCAAAAAAAAAAAGAAGAAGAAGGAAAAAGGAAGGAAGGAAGGAAAGAAGGAAGGAAGGAGGGAAGGAGGGAAGGAAGGAAGGAGGGAAGGAAGGAAGGAAGGAAGGAAGGAA
>NW_016858038.1:0-296 GCF_001698545.2 Rhinopithecus bieti | reverse complement strand
ATTCTTTTCTAGTCATAGGTTAAACTTGACATTTAGTGACCTTCTTAAAAACATGTAAGCATCCTCATCTTTTTTTATGTTAGCTCATTTTATTTATTTTTTTTATTATACTTTAAGTTCTGGGGTACATGTGCACAATGTGCAGGTTTGTTACATATGTATACGTGTGCCATGTTGGTGTGCTGCACCCATTAAGTCATCATTTACATTAGGTATATCTCCTACTGCTATCCCTTCCCCCTCCCCCAACCCCATGACAGGCCCCAGTGTGTAGTGTTCCCCACCCTGTGTCCAAG
>NW_016858037.1:0-976 GCF_001698545.2 Rhinopithecus bieti | reverse complement strand
GGCGTGAGCCACCGCACCCGGCCCCAGGCTGGTCTTGAACTCCTGGGCTCAAGCCATCTGCCCACCTCAGCCTCCCAGAGTGCTGGAATTACAGGCATGAGGCACCGCACCCAGCCCAGCCAATTTCCTAACAGAAAAGTGACATGATTTTGACATTTCTGCAGGACCCCTGTGGCCGCTACATGGCCAGAGTGGAGTGGGGACGGTGGAAGGTGATGGTGACCGCAGCCCCCGGGTCCTGTGCGTGCAGCAGCCTGTCTCACACTCAGTCTTGCCATTTGGTTGTCTTTCCAGCGGAAGCCCTGGGCCTGGACCACATGGTCCCCGTGCCCTACCGGAAGATCGCCTGCGACCCAGAGGCTGTGGAGATTGTGGGCATCCCGGACAAGATCCCCTTCAAGCGCCCCTGCACTTACGGAGTCCCCAAGCTGAAGCGGATCCTGGAGGAGCGTCATAGCATCCACTTCATCATTAAGAGGTGCGGGTGGGGCTGGGCACGGTGGCTCATGCCTGTAATCCCAGCACTTTGGGAGGCCGAGGTGGGCAGATCACAAAATCAGGAAATCGAGACCATCCTGGCTGACACGGTGAAACCCATCCCTACTAAAAATACAAAAATGTAGCCGAGCGTGGTGGGCGCCTGTAGTCCCAGCTACTCGGGAGGCTGAGGCAGGAGAATGGCGTGAACCCGGGAGGCGGAGCTTGCAGTGAGCCGAGATAGCGCCACTGCACTCCAGCCTGGACGGCAGAGTAAGACTCCATCTCAAAAAAAAAATTAAAATTTAAATCTAAAAAAAAAAGGGAAAAGGGACAATGATGTTCCCCCCACCCAAGTTTTCCTAACATAAAATGAAAAGTAGATGAAACACACCTGACATGTAGCAGATGTTTAATAAGCATAAGGTGTTTTTTCATTGACCTCATTTCCCTCATGAATTAAAACATCATTCAGTGCATCGGTGCACATGAAGCCGTT
>NW_016858036.1:0-878 GCF_001698545.2 Rhinopithecus bieti | reverse complement strand
TTCTTCTTTTTTTTTTTTTGGAAATGGAGTCTCACTCACTCTGTAGCCCAGGCTGGAGTGAAGTGAAGCTATCTTGGCTCACTGCAACCTCCACCTCCTGTGTTCAAGTGATTCTCTTGCCTCAGCCTCTCAAGGAGCTGGGATTATAGGCATATGCCACCATGTCCAGGTAATTTTTTGTTTGTTTGTTTTGTCTTCTTGGTTTGTTTGTTTTCTGAGATGGAGTTTTGCTCTTGTTGTCCAGGCTGGAGTGCAATGGCGCGATCTCGGCTCACTGCAACCTTCATTTCCCAGGTTCAAGCGATTCTCCTACCTCAGCCTCTCTAGTAGCTGGGATTACAGGCATGCAACACCACGCCCGGCTAATTTTGTATTTTTAGTAGAGATGGGGTTTCACCATGTTGGTCAGGCTGGTATCGAACTCCTGACCTCAGGTGATCTACCTGCCTGGGCCTCCCAAAGTGTTGGGATTACAGGCGTGAGCATTTTTGTATTTTTTGTAAAGTTGAGGTTTCACCATGTTGGCCAGGCTGGTCTTGAACTATTGACCTTAAGTGACCTCCCTGCCTCGGCCTCCCAAAGTGTTGGGATTCCAGGCATGAGCCAGTGCACCTGGCTCATAGATACTCTTTATCAAGTTGAAGAAATCCCCTTCTATTCCTATTTGCTGAGTGCTTTTTTTTTTTTTTTAAGATGGAGCCTCGCTCTGTCACCCAGGCTGGAGTGCAGTGGCACGATCTCAGCTCACTGCAACCTCTGCCTCCGCGGTTCAAGCGATTCTCCTGCCTCAGCCTCCCAAGTAGCTGGGATCAAAGGCGCCAGCCACCATGCCCGGCTAATTTTGTACTTTTAGTATAGACGGGGTTTCGTCTCTACTT
>NW_016858035.1:0-1340 GCF_001698545.2 Rhinopithecus bieti | reverse complement strand
TTCTTTCTCTTCTCTTCTCTTCTCTTCTCTTCTCTTCTCTTCTCTTCTCTTCTCTTTTTTTGAGATGGAGTCTCGCCCTGTACCCAGGCTGGAGTGCAGAGGCGTGATCTCGGCTCACTGCAACCTCCACCTCCTTGGGTTCAAGCGATTCTCCTGCCTCAGCCTCTCAAGTACCTGGGATTACAGGTGCGTGCCACCACACCCAGCTAGTTTTTGTATTTTTAGTAGAGATAGAGTTTCACCATGTTAGCCAGGATGGTCTCGATCTCCTGACCCATTGATCCACCTGCCTTGGCCTCCCAAAGTGCTGGGGTTACAGGCATGGGTCATTGCACCTGGCCCAAAGTCTGCTTTCCTAATAACTTAAGAAGAAAGTCTACCTACATTTGGGGGGAAGCAACTTTTCTTCCTCTCCATATGCCCAGAATGACAGAGAACAGTCGAAACTATTTGAGCACCTTCCATCTACCCCAAGACAAAAGCATATATGTGACTATCATACTCACATTTTAGTTCCATTCTGGTGAGCCACAGAATAGATACCTGCCTGAATGATAAGCGCAAACTGAATTTGTGTAACTAGGATATTTCTAATGTACAGGTAATCTGACTAATCAACAATTAACTTGTCAAGTACTGATGCAAGACTGTGCTAGAAGTGGTAGTGTAAGATACAGTTCTTTCTGTCAAAATCTCCTTAGAGGAGAAAATAACCTCTTTTTGCTTTAATGTGGCTCTGCTCCAATCCATTCTCCACACAGCTGCTAGAGTGAACTTTCTAAAATCTCATTGCATCATTTCCCAGTTTAAATTCCTTCAGTTTCTTGCTGTTATCTACAAGAGTAAAATTATTGAACACAGCATTCCAAGTTCTTCGTGATCTGATGCCTGCAATTTCTCAAACTTCATCCCTGGGGCCACTACCCTTGCTCCCTACCAAACACACACGGGCAGTTTATCTTGCTTGGTATTTCTACCCCTCCCCGTCTCCCTCTCTTCCTTCTCTTGCCTGGTTAACTCAGTCCAGTTGTGTCCCCTATAGGCAGCCTCCTTTACCCCTCTCCTCTGATCTTGAATGCAAGTTAAAGAATTTGATAATTGTGATATTTCCACAGGGAAGAAACATGAAAGTACAGGAGTTTTGTGAAAATACATTTGACAGATTTGGTGGATTTAAAGGAACAGACCAAGCACGGTGTCTCTTTCCTGTAATCCCAGCACTTTGAGAGGCCGAGACAGGAGAATCGCTTGAGGCCAGGAGTTGGAGGCTGCAGTGAGCCCTGAATGCCCTGAATGCACCACTGCACGTCAGCCTGGGCAACAGAGTGGACCCTGTCTCA
>NW_016858033.1:0-296 GCF_001698545.2 Rhinopithecus bieti | reverse complement strand
ATTTTTTAATGAGACAGAGTCACTTTTTCACCCAAGCTGGAGTGCAGTGGTACAATCATGGCTCACTGCAGCCTCCGTCTTCTGGGTTCAAGGGATCCTCCCACCCCAGCCTCACGAGTAGCTAGGACTACAAGCATGCACCACCACATCTGGCTACTTTTTTTTAATTTTTTAGAGACAAGGTTTTGCCATTCTGCCCAGACTGGTCTCCAACTCCTGGCCTCAAGTGATCCTCCTCCCTCGGGCCTCCCAAAGTGCTGGGACCACAAGCATGAGCCACTGCACCTGGCCTCATT
>NW_016858032.1:0-940 GCF_001698545.2 Rhinopithecus bieti | reverse complement strand
AATGAATCAATTTTAAAGAAATAAACAGCTTAAGTATCTGGATTGAACAAGAAGATAAAATTAGTGAATTAGAAGATACCAATGAAGAATTCATCCAGAGCATAACACAGGGAGGCAAGTAAATGTTAAAAATAAAATATTAAGGACATAAAAGATGGACAATATTATAAGACAATAAGAGTTCCTGAAGAAGAGAATGAATGGAATTGCAGAGAAGCCAGATTTAAAGATAATAGCTGATAATTTTATAGAACTGAAGACAGAGAAAGGACAAGGTTTATCTAAGAAAGTTTTGAAGAAAAACAAGTTAGGTTGTTTGGCCCTACCACATGTCAGGGCTAAACATAAATCTATAGTAATTGAGACATATAGTACTGGCACAGGAATTGGCAAATGAAGAACAGAACAAAAAAGGATGTCCAGAAATACTAATGTACATACTAATCTAATGTACATGTATATACTAATCTCGATGCAAAACAGAGGTGACACTACAGGTGAACAGAGAAAAGGTAGACATTTAAATAATGATGGTAGGACAGTTATTTACTCTAAATAATTCACAAAATTATTCACTATTCACAAAAAACCCTAAAATTATTTCCAAGTTTATTTAGAGACTGACGAGTGAAAGGGAAAAACTGTAATACCCAAAGAATTACACGGAAATAAGAAATAGACCAAAAGTCAATTGAAAAATTGGCCAACGACATGAGCAGATGATTCAGAGCAGGAAATAATAAAGGGTCAATGAATATAAAAGATATATTGATCATAAAAAACAAATGAGATATAATTTCATGCTCATCAAATTGAGAAAAATTATAAAGTGTTAATATCTAGTTGATAAGAATTTGAAAATAGGGGATGCATACACTACTGTCAGAGGCATAAACTGCTACCACCATTCTAAAATCAAGTATGGCAAAATGTTATATTA
>NW_016858031.1:0-255 GCF_001698545.2 Rhinopithecus bieti | reverse complement strand
CAAACTGATTTCATTTTTTTTTTTTTTTGGATATATAACCAAAAGTAGAATTGCTAAATCATATGGTAGTTCTATTTTTAGTTATTTGAGAAACTTGCATACTGTTTTTTTATAATGACTGTACTAATTTGCACTCCCTTCAACAGTATACAAGGTTTTTTTTTTTTTTTTTTTTTTTTTTTTTTCTCCACATCCTCACCAGCACGCATAATATTTTGTCTTTTGATAATAGAGTTTGGCTATTTTATCATCAAT
>NW_016858030.1:0-295 GCF_001698545.2 Rhinopithecus bieti | reverse complement strand
CAGGTAAACCATGTAGACCTAGAGGTATCATTTTCAGAGTACTAAAATAATACGCTCATTTTCATAAAGGAATGAGATAATTGTTTTACATTGTTTGAGTTTGGGTGTTTTGTGATTTTTTAGGATTTGTACCATTTATGTGTGTAGTTTCTCATAGTATTTATTTGTTATTTTTCTGATATTTGCACATTTATACTGATACCCCATGTTTCATTCTCAGTGTTAGCAATTTGTGTCTTCTTTTTGTCTTCATCATTCTCATTAGAAGCTTGTCAATTTTGTTAATATTTGCAAA
>NW_016858029.1:0-253 GCF_001698545.2 Rhinopithecus bieti | reverse complement strand
TTTGATTCAGCAGGTTGGAAACACTCTTTTGTAGAATCTGCAAAGGGGAACTTGGGAGCCAATTGAGACTGATAAGGGAAAACCTAATTTCCCCAGATAAAAACTAGAAAAAAGCTAGCAGTGAAACTGCTTTGTTATGTGTGGATTCATTTCACACAATTAATCCTTTCTTTTGATTCAACAGTTTGAAAACACTCTTTTTGTAGAATGTGTGAAGAAACATTTGGGATCGCATTGAGGCATATGGGGAAAA
>NW_016858028.1:0-880 GCF_001698545.2 Rhinopithecus bieti | reverse complement strand
CTAACACTGTTGTCGTGGAATCTGCATAGTGATATTTGGGAGCGCATTGAAGCCCATGGTGGAAACGGAAATATCCTCAGGTAAAAACTAGAAAGAAGCTTTCTGAGAAATTGCCTTTTGATATGTGAATTCATCGCACAGAGATTCACCTGTCCCTTCTTGTAGCAGTGTGATAAAACTGTTTTCGTGGATTTTGCAAAGTGATATTTGGGAGCTCATTGAGGGCTATGGTGAAAAAGGAATTATCCTCCAAGCAAAACCGGAATGAAGCTTTCTGAGAAACTGCTTTGTGATGTGTGAATTCATTTCAAAGTGTTACACCACTCTTTCATGGAGGAGTCTGCTAGCACTGACTTTGTGGAAGCTCAGAAGTGATGTCTTGAATACCGTTGAATCCCATGGTGAATAATGAAATATCTTCATACAAATCTGCAGAGAATCCTTCTAAGAAACTTCTTTGATGTGGGTGCATTCAGCTCACAGTGTTTAATGATTGTTTTCATTCGGAAGCTTGCTAACAGTGTTTTCACAGAAACTGCAATAAGACAGATGGTGGTGCTCCGAGACGACCACAGGTCAAACAAGAAAGAAGCTTGCTGAGAAACTGCTCTGTGATGAGTGAATTCAATTCACTGAGTTACTCCTGTATTTCGTGGAGCTGTTGGCTAGCCCTGTTTTTGTGGAATTCGAGAACTGATGTTTCGGATCCCTTTGAAGACTATAGGGCCAAAGGAAATATCCTCCGTTAAAATGAGAAAGAAGCTTTCTGAGAAACTTCAATGTGATCTGTGAATTCAGCTCACAGAGCTACACCTTTCTCGTCATGAAGCCGTTTGCTAAAACTATTCTCATGGAATTTGCAGTGATATTTGGGAGCGCA
>NW_016858027.1:0-251 GCF_001698545.2 Rhinopithecus bieti | reverse complement strand
CCCCACAGGCTCCAGGCCCCAGGCCCCAGGCCCCAGGCCCCACAGGCTCCAGGCCACAGGCCCCACAGGCTCCAGGCCTCAGGCCCCACAGGGCTCCGGGCCCCAGGCCCCACAGGCTCATAGGCCCCACAGGCTCCAGGCCCCACAGGCTCCAGGTCCCAGGCCCCACAGGCTCACAGGCCCCACAGGCTCTAGGCCCCACAGGCTCCAGGCCTCAGGCCCCACAGGGCTCCAGGCCCCAGGCCCCACAG
>NW_016858026.1:0-3865 GCF_001698545.2 Rhinopithecus bieti | reverse complement strand
AAAACGCTAGACATCAAAGCTTAGGCAAGCTTTTTGATTAATAATACTCTCCATATTGTCACTCATCAATTTGATCAAAGGATATGATGCCCTTGAAGATGACAGAAGCTTTATATTTAGGACCCTCCCAGAGCTTCTCCCTTTGGCTGGTTCTGATTTGTATCCTTTTACTACAATGTAACTATAATAATAAGTAGAGTACATTCCTGAGTTATTTGAGTGATTACAGTGAATTATCAAACCTAAGAGTGTAGTAACAACCCCTCAATTTGCAGCCAGCTGTTCAGAAATAAGAGCACTTAGGGAACCCAAACTTGTGGATGATGTTTGAAGTGGGACACTCTTTTGGGGACTATGCCTATTTCCTTGAGTTTGGTTAACTCCAGGTAGAGTCTCAGATCACATCTTCAAAAAAATATGACATACAGATTCTAAAATCTATATGGAATTGCAAAAGGCCCAGGATAGTCAAAGAAATCTTGACAAAGAAAAGAGGCAGATGGCTCACACGTCTCAATTTCAAAACTTACTACTAAACAACAATAGTCAACACAGCATGGTACTGGCATAAAGGACACATATATAGGTCAATGGAATTTAATTGAAATTCAAGAACTAAATCCTCATATTTATGTTGAATTTATTGTCAATAAGGGTGCATTAAATGCAATTTAATGAGGAAAGAATTCTCTTTTCAACAACTGGTACTAGGACAACTAAATATCTATATTCAAAAGAATGATCCCAACTTTGCACCATTTACAAAAGTAACTCAAAATGGATCAAGACCCACATGTAAGAGCTAACTTATAAAATAATTAGAAGAAAACATAGTCATATGTATTCATGACCTCAGATTTGGCAATGGATTCTTAAATACGACACCAAAACACAAGTGACAAAAGAGAAATGAGATATATTGGATACCATTAAAAACTCTTTTGTGATGCAAATAACACTACTAAGAAAGTGAAAAGACAAACTGCAGAATGGAAAAAAAAAATATCTTCACATATTGTGTTAGATATGGGATCTGTATTTTGAGTATGTAAAGAACTCTTAACTCTTGTAAGTCAACAACAACAAAGAAAACCCTCATCGTTTTAAAAGGGCAAAAGGTCTGAATACACATTTCTCAAAAATATTATACCAATGGCCCATGAACACATGAAAAGATGATCAACATATTTAGTCATCAGTGACTATTTGATGTAAATCAAACCACAATAAGATATTCCCTCATATACACTAGGATGGTGAAAATAAAAAATTCAGACAGTATGAGGTATTGGTCAAGATGTGGAGAAACAGTGACTCTCATATTCTGTTTGTGAGAATGCACAATGGTGCAGGCACTCTGGATAACAATCTGACAGTTCCTCAAATGGTTAGCTATAAAACTACTACATACTACCGGAATTCCACTCCTAAGTATATACCTATGAGAAATTCAAGTATATGTTCACACAGACACTTGTACACGAATGCTTATAAAGGCATTATTCATAATAACCGAAAGGTGGAAACAACCTATATATCAACTGGCAAGTGGCTAAATAAAAAGTGCTATATTCATACAATGGAATAGCATTCAGCAACAATAAGGAACGAAGCATTGATACATGATAAAACAAGAGAATGCTTGCTAAACAAGGGAATGCTTTAGCATTCTAAAACAAGGGAATGGACCTTGGAAACCTTATGCCAGCTGAAAGAAGCTAGTCATAAGAGACCACATATTATATTATTTCACTTACATGGGATGTCCAGAATAGACAAATCTATGAAGATAGAAAGTACACTAGTGATTGTTTAGAGTTGAGAGAGACGTGACATAGGGAGTGATAGCTACAGGCTAAGAGGTTTGTTTTGAGGTGATAAAAGTATTCCAAAATGGACCATAGTGGTGGTTGTACATATCTGTTACTCTACTAGAAATGTTGAATTGTACACTTCAATTTGCTGGGTTGCATTATATGTTAATTATATCTCATCAAAGCTATTAAGAAATACTATGAAAAACTTTACACTCATAAACTTGACAACTCGGATTTAATGAAAAAAAATCCTCCAAAAGACAAATTACCACAATTCATCCAATATGAAATAGATAACTTAAATGGGCCTATAACCATTCAATGAATCAATTTTATAATAAAAACCTTTCAGATCTCCAAACCCATATAGTTTCACTGGTAAAATCTGCCAAACATTTAAAGAAGAATGAATACCAAAGTTATACAATCTTCCAGACATAAAAAAGTAGAAGACAGATTTTTCCATCTCATTTCATGAGGTTAATATTATCCTGATACCAAAGACAAACTAATACAGTGCAAGGTAGATTTTGGATTCATTTTGAATGAAACAAAACGTAGTATGTACATACAATGGAACATTATTTACCCTTAAAAAGGAATGTAACTATGATGCATGCTACAGCATGAATAAACATCAAAAACTTGCTAAATGAAATAAGGCAGACACAAAAGGACAAATATTATATAATTCCACTTACACAAGATGCCTAGAATAGTCAAATTCATACAGATAGAAAGTAGAATAGAGTTTGTCAGGGACTGGAGGGAAGGGTAATAAGGAGTTGGTAGTTACAAAATCTCTATTTGGGATTATGAAAAGTTCTAAAATAGATATTTGTGATGATTGTACAAATTACGAATTTACCTAGTGCCACTGAATTATGTACTGAAAATGATTAAAAGGGTAAAATTTTGTTATGTATATTTTATCACAGTTTAAAATATACCATGTACAAATACTTCAAATAAAATGAAGCATAAGAGTACAAGGCTAACAAATCACCTAAAGATCTTTATGAAAATTTTAAAATGCTGGTGAAAAAGACCAAAGACTTAAGTAAATGGAACTATATATCATGGTCCTGAATTGAAAGACTCAACAAACTAAAGACGTCAATTCTCCTCAAGTTGACCTCAGGTTTAAGTCAGTGCATATCAAAATTCCAGCAAGTTGTTTTATTTTATTTTATTTTATTTTACTTTATTTTATTGTATTTTTGTCTTTTCTTCTCCCTTCTTTTTTTTTGTTTTTTCCGAGTCTCACTCTGTTGCCCAGGCTAGAGTGCAGTGGCTGATCTCAGCTCACTGCAACCTCTGCCTCCGCCTCCCGGGTTCAAGCAATTCTCATGCCTCAGTCTCCAGACTAGCTGGAACTACAGGCATAAGTCAGCACTCAAGGCTAATTTTGTATTTTAGTAGAGATGGGGCTTTACTATGTTTGCCAGGCTAGTCTCAAACTCCTGGCTCCAGCATCCCAAAGTGCTGGGATTACAGGTGTGTGCCACTGCACCTGGCCGAGCAAGTTGTTTTTAGACAGACAAATTTATTTTATAATTTACATGGAAAGGTATAGGCTCTTGAACAGCTATAGAAATATTGGAAAAGAAGAATGAAATGGGAGGAAACACTCTATCTGATATTAAAACTTATTATATATCAACAGTAATCAAGATAGTGTAGTACAGCAGAGGGATAGATATATAGATGAATGGAACATGATAGAGAACCCAGAAATAGACACAGAAATATTCTCAATTGATTTCTGACAAATATTACAAAAGCAATTCCATGGAAGAAAGATAGTTTTTGCAACAAATGATCCTGGAGCAATTGGACATAGATAGGTGAAAAAAATGAGCATTGAGATAAACATCACAACTTCTATAAAAATTAATTCAAAATAAATCACTGACTTAAGTGTAAAACATAAAGCTGTAAAACATTTAGAAAAAAAAGAAAAAAGATCTTGAAAAATTAAGGCTAGGCAAAGAATTCTTATGCTTGATACCAAAAGCATTTTATATAACAAGAAAAATTGATAAATT
>NW_016858025.1:0-978 GCF_001698545.2 Rhinopithecus bieti | reverse complement strand
TGTTTTATGCCACAGGTCCCTAAGTTTCTGTTTACTTTTAAATCCTTTTCTCCTTGTTTTCCAGATTTCTGGTGGTCTATTTCCAAATTTATTGGCTACTTTCTTTTATCTCCATCTTGCCGTTAAGCCTATTCAGTGACATATTTATTAAAAATATTATATTTTGTAGTTCTAAAATGTGTGTTTGGCAAGCGTGTAGAGAAAAGGGAACTCTTGTGCATTGTTGGTGGGGATGTAAATTAATACAGCCATTACGGCAAACAGTATTGTGGTTCCTCACAAAACTAAAAATACATTTCCCATATAATCCAGCAATCCTACTTCTGGGTATGTATCCAACGGAAATGAAAAAGATATTTAAACTACCATGTTTATTTCAGCATTATTAACAATAGCAAAGATATGGAAGTAAGCTAGCTGTCCATCATTGAATGAATGGCGACATATATAGACAATAGAATACCTTCAGCCTTAGAAAGAGATAAATCTTGTCATTCGAAAAAACATTGATGACCCTGTAGGACATTATGCTAATTGAAATAAGCCAGGCACAGAAAGACAAATATTGCACTCACTTATATGTGGAATGTAAAAAGTTGAAATCATAGAAGTGGAGAGTAGAAGAGTGGTTACCAAAGGCTGGAGGATGGGGTTGAATGGTGAGAGCAGAGGTGCTGATCAAAGGGTACAGAATTTCAGTTTAATGTGATGAATAAGCTTTTTTGATCACGAGCACAGATGCTGACTATGATAAATAATAATACATTGCATATTTCAAAATTATTGAAAGATTAAATGATAAGTATGTGAGATGATGGATTTGTTAATTAGCTTGACTTAATCATTCTGCAATGTCAACATAAATCAAAACATCACATTGAACCCTGTAAATATATAATATATACAATTATTATTTGTCAGTTAATAATAAAATAAGAAACAAAATACAAATTATATTTAGTTCTCTCTTTAAAATAA
>NW_016858024.1:0-1478 GCF_001698545.2 Rhinopithecus bieti | reverse complement strand
CTATTCATATAGGGTAGTGATTTTCCTGTCTCAGCCTCCCGAGTAGCTGTGATTACAGGCACGTGCCACCACGCCTGGCTTAAGTTTTGTATTTTAGTAGAGACGGAGTTTGACCATGTTGGCCAGGCTGGTCTCGAACTCCTGACCTTGTGATCCGCCCGCCTCAGCCTCCCAAAGCACTGGGATTACAGGTGTGAGCCACTGCGCCCAGCCACATGGAAGGCATCTTTTTTTTTTTTTTTTTTTTTTGAGACGGAGTCTCGTTCTGTCGCCCAGGCTGGAGTGCAGTGGCCGGATCTCAGCTCGCTGCAAGCTCTGCCTCCCGGGTTCACGCCATTCTCCTGCCTCAGCCTCCCAAGTAGCTGGGACTACAGGCGCCCGCCACCTCGCCTGGCTAGTTTTTTTGTATTTTTTAGTAGAGATGAGGTTTCACCGGGTTAGCCAGGATGGTCTCGATCTCCTGACCTCGTGATCCGCCCGTCTCAGCCTCCCAAAGTGCTGGGATTACAGGCTTGAGCCAGCGCGCCCGGCCGGCATCATTCTTTAGAGCCAGACTGCCTGATTCAAATCTCTGCTCCTAGCTATGTGGCGTTTGGCAAGTTATTTATCCATGTCTCAGTTTTTTCACCTGTAAAACGAGACATAGAATTGATGGATTAGATGAAATAATAAAATATTTAGTACAGTGCCTGGCATACAATAAGTGCTCAATAAATGTTAATGGCTATTTTAAATTCCATTTATTGTAATGGCAGGTAATAAGGAATGACTAGTAATACATTTGTTAAGAAGTCTGCAGAATTTAGATTAAGCATACTTAAAATAACTCTTTTAAGAGATAAAGAGGAATCCATGCATTTCTTAAATAGGTAGATTCAAAACTATAATGATGTCCTTTATTTCTAAATATGTTAAGTCAGTGTACCATCCAATGCAAAATCTCATAAGGATTTTTTTTAAGCCATAAAATTAGTTCCAAGTTAATCTAGAAGGATAAGTGTTTAGTAATACTAAGGGAAATTTTAGAAAATATTTTGAGAATTTTACTTACCAGTTTTAGTATGATATACATTATACAGTAGAATATACTGTAAAGTTAAGAGAACTTAAGCCCTATGGTATAAGCATAGGAATAGACAAGCATATCATTCAGGCATAGTCCTGAAATAGTTTGTTGTATATTTGAAATGTAGTTTATGATAAAGGCAGTGGTATAGCTCTGTGAGAAAGACAAACTGTTCATTAATTGTGACAACTCTTCTCCAGTCATCTGGAAATAATCTTAGACCTAATACATTCCAGAAGGCTCATAAACATGTAAAAATGAACATTCATAAGCATAGAAAAAAAATAGGTGAATGTTAATATATTACAGTGAAGAAGACCCTTCTAAGGATGATTTAAAAGTAAGAAAGCATAAAGTAAAATTGCCTGGTTAAAATTAGTCATTTTTTTTTTCTTTTTCTTTTTTTTTTTTT
>NW_016858022.1:0-976 GCF_001698545.2 Rhinopithecus bieti | reverse complement strand
TTAGCTAATGTCATCATCTAAGGAAGTATTATGTAGAGGGATGAGAACTAGCTTTGGAGTCCTAAGACCTAGGCTGGAGACCCAGTTCTGAAGTGTTGGGTTGACTTACTCTTTTCTTTTCCCTCCCTTCCTTTCTTCCTTCCTTCTTTTGGGAGGGAGATGTAGAAAGAGGTACACAGAGAACAAGTTTGTCAATCCATCTGAACTTTAGTTGCCTTACCTGTAAGGTAGGAATGTTTTTCAAACTTCTTATGAGCATCAACTAAAATAATGCTATAGAAGTGAGCAGTCAACTATAAAGAGGCTACCTGGGCTGGGCATAGTGGCTCACACCTGTAATCCCAGCACTTCAGGAGGCCGAGGTGGGTGGATCACCTGAGGTCAGGAGTTCAAGACCAGCTTGGCCAACATGGTGAAACCCCATCTCTACTAAAAAGACAAAAATTAGCTGGGCATGGTGGCGGACCCCTGTAATCCCAGCTACTCGGGACTCTGGAGATTAAAAGTTAGTCTTTTGTATCAGGAAATAATACAGGAAGATGAGAGTGTCTTGGTTCTTACCACCTAGTGGGGAGTAAACAAATGTAATTGAAGGCCTGTCTCAAGGGTCTTGAGAAGAAGTCGCTTAGAGAGCTGTGGGAACTCACAAAGGGGACCACCTAACTCAGCCTGGAGATTTCCGGAAATCCTTGCCAGAGAAGGGGTCACTTAGCTCAGATGTTACAGTATGAGCAAGAATTAGCTAGAGAAATAAGAAAAGGAAAAGTATTCCAGTCAGAAATCAGCAGATGCCAAGGCACAGAAGTTTGCTGTGTTTGGGAAAAGCAGAAGTGCTCGGCAGCTGCAGGCTTGTAGCAATCATTGAGAAGCCAGATATTCAAGGTTCCTTGATGGCCTGCTCATAGATTTGAACTCTGTCCAGAAGGAAACTAGGGACATTGAAGGATTTTAAGCAGGAAGATACGTTGTGTTTAGA
>NW_016858021.1:0-1494 GCF_001698545.2 Rhinopithecus bieti | reverse complement strand
AAGGCTGCAAGAGAGCAATTCAGTCCTTACCTCTGGGTACCAAGGCTGCAAGAGGGTAACTGAGTCATGGGCCATACCACTCCCCAGGTGACAACACTCCCAACAGATACAGCACCAGTCAAAGAATACCTCTCTAGAGGAGGCTGGGTGCAGTGGCTCACACCTGTAATCCCAGCACTTTGGGAGGCTGAGGCGGGCAGATGACCTGAGGTCGGGAGTTCAAGACTAGCCTGTCCAACATGATGAAACCCTGTCTCTACTAAAATTCAAAATTAACCGGGCATGGTGGTGCATGCCTGTAATCCCAGCTACTTGGGAGGCAGAGGCAGGAGAATCGCTTGAACCTGGGAGGCGGAGGTTGAAGTGAGCAGAGATTGTGCAATTGCCTCAGTGACAGAGTGAGACTCTGTCTCAAAAAAAAAAAAAAAAAAAAAAAAAAAAAATCTCTCCTTGAATGTTTAAAGGATCTAGAGCATTTAAAATATCTCCTCTAGGGCTAGGCGCGGTGGCTCAAGCCTGTGATCCCAGCACTTTGGGAGGCTGAGGTGGGTGGATCACTTAAGGTCAGGAGATCGAGACCATCTTGGTTAACATGGTGAAACCCCATCTGTACTAAAAATACAAAAAATTAGCCGGGCGCGGTGACGGGCACCTGTAGTCCCAGCTACTCGGGAGACTGAGGCAAGAGAATGGCGTGAACCCCGGAGGCAGAGCTTGCAGTGAGCCGAGATGGTGCCACTGCACTCCAGCCTGGGCCACAGAGTGAGACTGTCTCCAAAAAAAAAAAAAAAAAAAAAAGAAATCTCGTCTAGGAAGTCAATGTGTCTACCATCCTGTTTATCTGGAAATGGTCTGTTATCAGTTTCAGCTGAGAGCAGAGCCAGATACGAGTGTTTGAAAACTTATTCTGCTTGGCACCACCCTGGGTGGGCCAGGGTGGCATGGGGAAGCCCTGAGGCCCACCACAGTCATGCAGGGAGCAAGTGCTTCTGGGCAGACACTCCAGTGATCCTGCAGACCACTTGAAGAGGCCCCCAGGACCCCAGGAGCATTGCTCATTCATTAGTAAATATGATTTCTTATTTTGTATTATATACATCTCCTGGTGACATCTGCTGATGCCAGACCATCTTGCCTGGGTCAGCCGGGCACCAATATCTTCTTCAAATCTCATAGCAGCTCTACCAAAGCAGGTGCCACTCTGCCAGTGGATTGCTGGGATGAGTGGGCCTGGAAGAGTTGAGTTGCTTGCCACAGCCTTTTTCCTATATCACACATTGCCGCTACTTCCTGGACAAGAAAAGAATTTGAAGAGAGTTTTGGCAACTGACAGCAATGATTGATTTCCTTTTTTTTTTTTTTTTTTTTTTTTTTTTGAGATGGAGTTTCACTCTTGTTGCCCACACTGGAGTGCAATGGCACAATCTCAGCTCACTGCAACCTCTACCTCCCAGGTTCAAGCGACTCTCATGCCTCAGCCTCCCAACTAGCTGA
>NW_016858020.1:0-1478 GCF_001698545.2 Rhinopithecus bieti | reverse complement strand
GTATGTTTTTGCTCCTACTCTTTGATTCATAATAATTCTGAAAGAACATGTTAGCAAATGCCTTCAACTTAAGTGAACTCCTTAATTTAACCTCATACTATTGGTTTTGTGTCATGTCTCGATATGTCACCAAAGCCAGCCCAGATTTTAAATCCTTATTATTACTTGATAACACCTACATCTTAATCTTAGAAATTTCTTTTCAAGACATCACAGAGCAGAATTAAAAAAAAAAAAAAAAAAAAAAAACAAGGAAGAATACTTCCTGAATATCAACCAATGTTTAAATGATTCTATATCATGTGCAGCCTCTTTCCTATGTAGTGTGCAAATAATGTACTTCTTTTTGCATTAAATGGACTCAGAAGTGAGTATGTACCATCTAGAATATTGTACAAAATTGCCTTGAATATATTATATGCAGTGATATGGTTTGACTGTGTCCCCACCCAAATTTCATCTTGAATTGTAACTCCCACAATTCCCAAATGTTGTGGGAGGTGGAACCTGGTGGGAGGTGACTGAATTATGAGGCAGGCCTTTCCTGTGCTCTTCTTGTGATACTAAATGAGTCTCACAAGATCTGATGGTTTTAAAAACGGGAGTTGCCCTACACAAGCTCTCTTTTTGCCTGCTGCCATCCATATAAGATGTGACTTGCTCCTCCTTGTCTTCTACCATAATTGTGAGGCCTCCTCAGCCATGTGGAACTGTAAGTCCATTAAATCCTTTCCCACATAAATTACTCAGTCTCAGATATGTCTTTATGAGCAGCATGAAATCAGATTAATACAGTAAATTTGTACCAGAAGTGGGGTGCTGCTGAAAAGATACCCAAAAATGTGGAGACAACTTTCAAACTGGGTAACAAGCAGGGGGTGGAACAATTTAGAGGGCTCAGAAGAAGATAGAAAAAATGTGGGAAAGTTTGAAACTCCCTAGAGACTTGTTGAATTGCTTTGCCCAAAATGCTGACAGCAATATGGACAATAAAATCCAGCCTGAGGTGGTGTCAGATGGAAATGAGGAACTGGAGCAAAGGTGACCCTTGTTATCTTTTTTTGTTTGTTTGTTTGTTTTTGGAGACCGAGTCTCGCTCTGTCATCCAGGCTGGAGTGCAGTGGTGTGATCTCAGCTCATCACAGCCTCCACCTTCCAGGTTCAAGCGATTCTCCTGCCTCAGCCTCCTTAGTAGCTGGGATTACAGGCGTCTGCCACCACGCCTGGCTAATTTTTTGTATTTTTGGTAGACATGGGGTTTCACCAGGTTGGCCAGGCTGGTCTCAAACTCCTGACCTCAGGTGATCCACCCACCTTGGCCTCCCAAAGTGCTGGGATTACAGGTGTGAGTCACCACGCCCGGCCCTACCCTTGTTATCTTTTAACAAACAGACTGGTGGCATTCTCCCCTTCCCTAAAGATTTGTGGAACTTTGAACTTGAGAGAGATGATTTAGGGTATCTAGTAGAAGAAGTTTT
>NW_016858019.1:0-878 GCF_001698545.2 Rhinopithecus bieti | reverse complement strand
TACATTCCATCAATACCTAGTTTATTGAGAATTTTAGCATGAAGGGGTGTTGAATTTCATCGGAGGCCTTTTCTGCATTTACTGAGATAATCATGTGGTTTTGTCATTGTTTCTGTTTATGTGGTAGATTATGTTTATTGATTTGCATATGTTGAACCAGCCTTGCATCCAAGGGAAGAAGCCAAGTTGATTATGGTGGATAAGCTTTTTGATGTGCTGCTGGATTCAGTTTGCCAGGATTTTATTAAGGATTTTTGCATCGATGTTCATCAGGGATATTGGTCTGAAATTTTCTTTTTTTGTTGTATCTCTGCCAGGTTTTGGTATCACCATGATGCTGGCCTCATAAAATACGTTAGGGAGGAGTCCCTCTTTTTCTATTGTTTTGAATAGTTTCAGAAGGAATGGTACCAGCTCCTCTTTGTACCTCTGGTAGAATTTGGCTGTGAATTTGTCTGGTCCTGGGCTGTTTTTGGCTGCCAGGCTGTTAATTACTGCCCCAATTTCAGAACTTGTCATTAGGATAACAATAACAAGGGATAATCCCTATTCAGGGATTTGACTTCTTCCTGGTTTAGTCTTGGTAGGGTGTATGTTTCCAGGAATTTATCCATTTCTTCTAGATTTTCTAGTTTATTTGCATATAAGTATTTATAGTATTCTGTGATGGTAGTTTGTATTTCCGTGTGATCAGTGATGACATCGCCTTTATCAATTTTTTTTTTTTTTTGAGACAGAGTCTCGCTCTGTTGCCCAGGCTGAAGTGCATTGGCACAATCTCTGCTCACTGCAAGCTCTGCCTGCTGGGTTCATGCCATTCTCCTGCCTCAACCTCCTGAGTAGCTGGGACTACAGGCGCCTGCCACCACATCTGGCTT
>NW_016858018.1:0-1509 GCF_001698545.2 Rhinopithecus bieti | reverse complement strand
TTTTTTTTTTTTTTTTTTTTTTTTTTTTTTGAGACACACTGTTGCCCAAGCTAGAGTGCAATGGCACGATCTTGGCTCACAACCTCTACCTCCCAGGTTCAAGTGATTCTCCTGCCTCAGCCTCCCAAGTAGCTGAGATTACAGGTGCATGCCACCATGCCTGGTTAATTTTTTTTTTTGTATCTTTAGTAGAAATGGGATTTTACCATGTTGTCCAGGTTGGTCTCAAATTCCTGACCTTGTGTTCCACCCCCCTCAGCTTCCCAAAGTGCTGGGATTACAGGTGCGAGCCACCACGCCCAGCTAGTCTTTTTCTTTTTATTCCTCAGACTTAATAATTTCCATTATTCTTGCTTTGAGTTCACTGATTCTTTTTTTTGCCTGCTCAAATCTGCCTTTGAATCCCTCTAGTGAATTTTAAATTTCAGTTCTTGTACTTTTCAGCTCCAGAATATCATTTTTTAATTTCTTTTAGGTTTCTATTTCTGATGTTTTCATTTTGTTCATAAATTGTTTCTTGACTTTTCCATGTCATCACTTAGTTTTCTCAGCATCCTTAAGACAGATGTTTTAAATTAAGGTCTTTGTCTAGAAGATTTGCCATCAGGTCTTTTCAGGGACAGTTTCTGTTTTAATTTGTCCTTTGAATGGGTCCTACTTTTCTGTTTTCTTGTGTGCCTTGTGATTTTGTAGAAAATTGGACATTTTCATTTAATAATATGGTAATTCTGTAAGTTGGATTCTCTCCCTTCCTTACGTTTTGCTATTTTGGTTTGGTTGGTTTTGGTTTTGGTTTTTTGACTGTTGTTGGCTGTCTTGGTGCCAGGGGTCAGCCTGAGGTATAAACTTAAAGTCGTCTCAGGTCTTTTCTGAGCCTGCACCTTCTCTTGAACATGTGCTCTGAATTTCTAATCTACCCATATATATGGTTGCAGTTGAATGTCCTAATCTTCAATGTTTACCTCCCCGAAGAGAAAATAATGAAAGAGGTTAAAAGAAAAGGCATTGGCCTTTCCATCCTTTGGAAGTTACTGCAGCATAAGCTGGAGGGGAACAACATAGGGAGGAGGTGGAACATCAGTGCCTCTTCTTCTGTGCCTCTGTGATAAGAAGAAGTAGTAGGAGTGGAGCACAGATCCTTGACGTTTGGAAGACAGGGTCCTTTTACTCACTCCATCTCCTGCAAGTTGTGTTCAGATTGCTCTAGGAATGTGCACAACTGCCTGCTGTGGGGCTGGGGAGTGGGGACGGGTAGCTGCTGCTGCGCTTAGAGGTGAAATTGACCAACATTAACTACAATTTACTGTCTTCACCTTCCCCTGGAAGTTGCAAGCCTTCAGTAGACTCTAGAGTTCCAAAATAGTTGCATCAGACAGATTCTGCCAGTGTAATTGTTGTCTGGGTGGGGAGGCAGATTTCCTGTACTTCCTACTTTGCCATCTGCTCAGAATCCTCATATGCTTTTATAATACAAAATCTATAATATAAATATTATATATTATTTATATA
>NW_016858017.1:0-979 GCF_001698545.2 Rhinopithecus bieti | reverse complement strand
TGTATGAGGAATCTCAATGTAAAAAATGCAGGCAAACAAGTCCTAGAAAAAAAAAAAAACATTAATTCATCCTTAACTGGGGCATAGAGAAAAGATTCCTAACTATGGTCCAAAATGCAGAGGCAATAAAATAAAAGACTGATACATTTGACTACATTAAAAAAACTTATGTATGTAAAAAAGTAACACCATAACAAGACTCAAAACAATTAGGAGAAAATAGTTCCAACATATATCATAAATAAAGGGCTGATATCACTAACATACAAGTAACTCTTAAGAATTGAGAGAAAAGACCAAAACCCGATACAAAAATAGGTAAATGACATGAATAAACAATTCACAAAAAATTAAATGGCCCTCAAATATATTAAGGGATATTTAATTTTCCTCATGATCAGAATAAAAGTCAAAGTACACTGAGAGCACATTTCTCATGTACCAGACTGGTAAAGACTAAAAAGTACAATAAACAAATTGGTTGGTGAAGCTATAGGTAAACAGTCACTTTCATGCATTGCTGGTCGGAACACAAATTTGTACAACTTGTATGAAGGGAAATTTGGCAATACTAAAAAAACCTTACACATGCATTTACTTTTTGATGTAGTAATCCCACTTTACCCTGAAGATTCACCTCCACCAAGACAAAATAGATATGCACAAAGTTATTCATTGCAATATTCTTTTAATTGCAAACTATTGTACTGGTTTAATAAACTACAGTACATGCATACAGTTATGAAAAATATTTTTTAAAAAAAGAATGTGGAAGATCTCTATGAACTGATGTGGACTGATTTCCAGGTTATAATGTTGAGTAAAACAAAAGCAAAGTGCAAAACTGCATAGGCAGTGTGCTACATTTTGTTTAGGAAGGGCAAATGAGAAAATTTCATGCATCTATTTATTTGTGCAAAAATAAAACATGCAAGAAATATAAACTAGATACTAATGAGATCTGTTTCCTATAGATGTG
>NW_016858016.1:0-257 GCF_001698545.2 Rhinopithecus bieti | reverse complement strand
TCGCCAGGCTGGAGTACAGTGGTGTGATCATGGCTCACTGCAACCTCCACCTCCCGGGTTCAAACTATTCTTCTGCCTCAGTCTAAGTAGCTGGGACTACAGATGCGTGCCAGCATGCCCAGCTAATTTTTGTATTTTTAGTAAGGACAGTGTTTTACCATGTTGGCCAGTATGGTCTCAATCTCTTGACCTCATGATCCACACACCTTGGCCTCCCAAAGTGCTAGGATTACCAGAGAGCCACTGTGCCCGGCCCA
>NW_016858015.1:0-1063 GCF_001698545.2 Rhinopithecus bieti | reverse complement strand
CCGCCCAGGCTGGAGTGCTGTGGCCGGATCTCAGCTCACTCACTGCTGCAAGCTCCGCCTCCCGGGTTTACGCCATTCTCCTGCCTCAGCCTCCTGAGTAGCTGGGACTACAGGCGCCCGCCACCTCGCCCGGCTAGGTTTTGTATTTTTTAGTAGAGACAGGGTTTCACCATGTTAGCTAGGATGGTCTCGAACTCCTGACCTCGTGATCCGCCCGTCTCGGCCTCCCAAAGTGCTGGGATTACAGGCTTGAGCCACCGCGCCCGGCCGGATGTTTCTTTCCAAGCATCCTTTTCGCGCATTGTGAAAAATTCAACAAGGAAGTTCTCCCTGCCTGCTGTATTGAAGATTTAAGAGTAGGAGTATTTGTACTTGCCGTATAAGACCCTAACCCTAACAGTCAGAGCTGCCTCTGAAGCATTAAGAAAAACTCTTTGTGAATAGCATCAGATCCCATTTCACAATATTCCCCTTGAATATCTCAGCAAGACTGATTCCAAATCTTAATCAAATTCATTACATCTTGGTGGGGTGTGGTGGCTCATGCCTGTAATCTAGCACCTTGGGAGGTCATGGCGGGAAGATGACTTGAGGTCAGGAGTTGGAGACCAGCCTGCCCAACATGGTGAAATCTGGTCTCTACTAAAAATACAAAAAAAAAAAAAAAAAAATAGCTGGGTGTGGAGGCTTGAATCCGGGAGGCAGAGGTCACAGTGAACCGAGATCGCACCACTGCACGCCATCCTGGGCACAGAACGAGATTATATCACACACACACACACACAAATGCGCGCACACACACACACATACAAAAAAAAAAAAAGGAAAAGAAAGAAATTCATTACATTTTGTGGTTTTCTGAATAAGAGAGGCTTGTGGGCTGTATCTAGCTATATGATTGACACAGGGAACTAGAAAGAAAAAACACCTGAAATTAAAAGCGCAGCGTTTATAAATTATAAATGAATTTTTTGTGCATTGTTCTTCATATTCTGTTATGATGTTAAGAACTAGAGCTAATCCTGGTAATACACACTCTCTCTCTCTCTCTCTCTCTCTCTCT
>NW_016858014.1:0-295 GCF_001698545.2 Rhinopithecus bieti | reverse complement strand
ACCTAACACACCACAACCCCCACACACACCACACCCCACACACATCCTCCCACACACACCTAACACACCACCTCCCCCCACCCAACACACCCACACACACCAACCCCCCCACACACAACCCACACACCCTGCATCCCCCCGACACACTCACCCCTCACACACCACACCTCCCCCCACACACCCCCACACACCCTCACACATACACCTAACACACCACCCCCTCCACACACACCCCACACACACCCTCCCACACACACCTAACACACCACATCCCCTACACACATCTCCACACACA
>NW_016858013.1:0-295 GCF_001698545.2 Rhinopithecus bieti | reverse complement strand
TTTTTTTTTTTTTTTTTTTTTTTGAGATGGAGTTTCACTCTCGTTGCCCAGGCTGGAGTGCAATGGTGTGATCTTGGCTCACTGCAACCTGCACCTCCCGGGTTCAAGCGATTCTCCTGCCTCATCCTCCCGAGTAGCTGGGATTACAGGCATGTGCCACCATGCCCAACTAATTTTGTATTTTTAGTAGTGACAGGGTTTCACCATGTTGGTCAGACTGGTCTCAAACTCCCAACCTCAGGTGATCCGCCCACCTCAGCCTCCCAAAGTGCTGGGATTACAGGCGTGAGCCACC
>NW_016858012.1:0-1062 GCF_001698545.2 Rhinopithecus bieti | reverse complement strand
GCTAACCTTTATGAAATATTTTAAAGGATTTTGAAATCTTTATATCTCCTAATCACTTGTGCACAATTAATAAATATCAATAAAACACTATCTTTACCTTTTACCTTTGGCGTGGCTGATTTTTCTAGGATACTTTATACAAGCATACCTTGTTTTACTGTGCTTTAGTTTATTGCACTTATTTGATATTGTGTTTTTTACAAATTAAAGGTTTGTGGCAACCCTGGATCAAACAAGTCTATTGGCGCCATTTTCCAACATCTTGTGTTCACTATGTGTTTCTGTGTGGCATTTTGGTAATTCTCACAAATAAGCAAACATTTTCATTATTGTTATATCTGTTATGGTGATCTATGGTCAGTGATCTTTGACGTTATCACTGTAATTATTTTGGGACACCGCAAACCACACCCATGTAAATGGCAAACTTAATCGTTAATGTGTGTGTGTTCTCACTGCTCCACTGATTGGTCATTCCACCATCTCTCCCTCTCTCCTTTGGACTCCCTGTTCCCTGAGATACAGCAGTATTAAAACTAGGCCAAGTAAACACCCAACAATGCCCTCTAAGTCTTTAAGTGAAAGGAAGAGTCATACATCTCTCACTTTAAGCCAAAAGCTAGAAATGATTAAGCTTAGCGAGGAAGACATGTCACAACCCTCTGAGACAGGCCAAAAGCCAGGCCTCTTACAAAAAACAGCCAGGTCATGAATGGAAAGGAAAGGTTCTTGAGGGAAATTAAAAAGTGCTATGCCAGTGAACATGTGCATAATAAAGTGAAACAGCCATTTGCTGATGAGAAGAATATTTGAGTGGTCTGGCTAGAAGATCAAATCAGCCACAGCATTCCCTTAAGCCGAAGCCTAATCCAGAGCAAGGCCTTACCCGTCTTCAATTCTGTGAATGCTGAGAGAGGTTAAGAGGCTTCAGAAGAAAAGTTGGAAGCTAGCTGAAGTTGGTTCATGAGATTTAAGGAAGGAAGCTGTCTCCACAATATCAAAGTGTGAGGTGAAGCAGTAAGTGCTGATTTAGAATCTGCAGCAAGTTATCCAGAAGATCCA
>NW_016858011.1:0-1704 GCF_001698545.2 Rhinopithecus bieti | reverse complement strand
GGAATAATGAGTTATCAATAGACCCAGCACACAAGCAATGTCATTCTTCTGCCTGGATATTGTCGACAATGGCCACTGTGACACATCTCTGGGACCATGACCTGACCTAGGTGATGTGTTTCTCCTCTTCTTTCTGAGACCTGCCCACAGTGGTAATTGTGACATATTGCTTGCTGCAGCACCTACATAATATTACTCTCCACTCTTGCCCAAGCCCTGCCCACGGGTGTGATTGTGACAGATAAGTGAGCACTGACTCTATGTTATGTGATGCATCTCTTTTTTTCGAGCCCTACCTACCAGGGACATTGCTACATATTTCTTGTCCCCTCACCAAGGTGATGTGACACTTCTGCCTCGGTCTTTCTCTCAGGAAGTATTGACATTGTGGCAAATTGCTTCATCTAGCACCTAAGTAATGTGACTCTTCTTTCCTTCTTGGGCTCTGCTCAAGGAGGCATTGTGATGTATCCCTGGACACAGCACCTAGGGGATGTTACTCTCCTCTCCTGCCTGGGTCCAGCATACATTGTGTATTGTAATATATGGCTGGACTCAACAAGTAGGTGATGCGACTCTTGTCCATGAGCCCTGAAGACAGGGGTATTAGATGATACAATTTACTCATCACCTAGGAGATGTGACACATTTTTATTGCCTGAGACCTGTCAGATAAGAAGATTGTGACGTATCACTTCACCCAGCATTGAGGTGAGGTGAGTCTTTTTTTTTTTTTTTTTGCCTGGCCTTGCCCACAGAAAGCATTTTGATGTATTGCTGGGCCCATTACCAAGGCGATGTGACTCTGCAGTCTGCACCCTGCTTTCAGGATGGGATCGTAAAGTATTCCTAGCTGAATACCCAGGTGATGTGACTCTTCTGCCTGGTCCCTTCTGTCAGGGAAGATTGTGAAATATTCCTGACCCAGAACACAGGTGATGTAACTCACCTCTTTGCTCCCTACCCACAGGTAAGACTGTGACATATGTCTTGGTCCAGCTAACAGTCACAATGATGACTCTAATACCACACACTAGCCAATAGGAAAGATACTGTCCGTTTTAGCTGGGATTAGAGAAATGGGTAAGATCCCATGTCTCCTCTTTGTATGAAGGTTATAGAAAATTACTACTTTCTCACACACTGTGTAAATCCCTAGTGTGGAACAAATGTCATCACAGAGCCCAGCATCCAAATGAGATTGTGTTTCTCATATTCTCACCCTACCATCCATTAGGATTTTCACCCTTATGCGTGGACAGAGCCCACAGGTGAGGTCCTGAATCACACAGGTTGACACCATCCACAGCAGGAATTGTTTCTGTCACATGCTACAGTTGGGATGGTGACTTATTTCTAAACTTAGTTCATAGGCAGGTGAGGATACTTCTATTTGGACCAAGCCAATTGAAGAGAAGTTGACTCTGAGACAAGAGCTTAGGGTAAAAATTATAACTATGTGTCCCACCAGCAGGGAGGTTTCAGAGCATATTGAGACTCTCATGCAGAAAGCCCTCAGGTGCTACAGAGTTTCCTGACAAGGCACAACACAGGTGAGATTTTGACACCTGTATGCACATCCAGTTAACAAGAAATATTGTCATACCGTCACATGAACATGGTCAACTTTTGAGGTTCTGAATGTCACATTTGGAGGCAGTGGAAACTTGAAAGAGTGACTGTTATATGTGGATCCAGTCCACA
>NW_016858010.1:0-1154 GCF_001698545.2 Rhinopithecus bieti | reverse complement strand
GTATAAGTACATTAGTTTTACTTATTTTTTGTTATAAGCAATTAAAATCCATTCCCAAAGTTGTCTGCAGGTCTAGAAACCCCATTAGAATACCACTTCCTCAATACGACAAACATGGTAATAGCCACACTACTCTGAAAAAAATTCCTACCTCTTCTCTAGAAGGTGACTCATAAAAGAAGATTTTAAGACTCAAAGCACGTTTAATGGCCCAAAGACACAAGAAATCAGTGCCTGAGTCCCTTCCATAGCATATCTGTAAAGTATTTCTCCAACCTATACTGACACCACTAGAATGACAGATAACTTTTTATCTCCCAAGGAGTGGAAGTTATTTTCTATTTATGGACAGGTTTCATCATTAACATGCTCTTTTACTTTTTTTTTTTTTTTTTTTAGATGGAGTCTTGCTCTGTCACCCACGCCAGAAGGCAATGGCCTGATCTCGGCTCACTGCAACCTCCTCCTCCGGGTTCAAGCAATTCTCCTGCCTCAGCCTCCCGAGTAGCTGGCACTACAGGCAGGTGCCACCACGCCCGACTAATTTTTGTATTTTTAGAAGAGCCGGGGTTTCACTATATTCGCCAGGCTAGTCTCGAACTCCTGACCCTAGCAGGTGATCCGCCTACCTCGGCCTCCCAAAGTGCTGGGATTACAGGCATGAGCCACCAGGCCCGGCCAACATGCTCTTACACTGAGCCAAGAAATCACTCTCTGAAGCTTTCAACCATTGGCCCTTTGAGGGCAAATATTCTATTGTTTGCCCATCAGAAAATATACAAAAATGGCAATAAGCACAATCAAATTCTTTTTTCCAAGCAAAAAATACCTCAGTTCCCTACATTTTCTCACACATTTTAAATTTGTTGATCCATACTGTTGGCTTACTATGGATCACTGGTAAAATAACCTTTGCTTCCTGCCACCTCCTAGTTTCTAAACCTGACACACTGGATCTTCCAGTTCCTACTTGAATTACATTCATTCTATTGCTGTCCAATCAGCTTAAAGTATTAAGCTTCTGTGTTACCTTAACATGTCATTTATGAAAGGAGGCAAGATTAATAATCTGATAAGGTTAGATGGTCAAATAGCTAGTCATTGCTAAGTACCTAATTTCTCTTGTGAAAGGAAAATAAAATCTTGGGACTCCA
>NW_016858009.1:0-295 GCF_001698545.2 Rhinopithecus bieti | reverse complement strand
TTTTTTTTTTTTTTTGAGACGGAGTCTCTCTGTCACCCAGGCTGGAGTGCAATTGTGCGATCTCAGCTCAATGGAACCTCTCTGCCTGCCAGGTTCAAGCGATTCTCCTGCCTCAGTCTCCTGAGTAGCTGAAATTACTGGTGCGTGCCACCACGCCCAGTTAATTTTTGTGTTTTTAGTAGAGAAGGGGTTTCAACATGTTGGTCAGGCTGGTCTCGAACTCCTGACCTCGTGATCCACCCGCCTCGTCCTCCCAAAGTGCTGGGATTACAGGCATGAGTCAGCATGCCCAGTC
>NW_016858008.1:0-1064 GCF_001698545.2 Rhinopithecus bieti | reverse complement strand
TCCTTTCTCAACATAGGCCTCAAGGTACTCCAAAAAATCCCTTGGTCGATTGTATGAAAACAGTGTTAGCAAACTGCTCAATGAAAAGAACGGTGTACTCTGTGAGATTAATTCACACATCACAAAGCAGTTTCTCATAAAGCTTCTTTTTAGTTTTTAACTTACAATATTTCCTTAATCACCATAGGCTTCAATGTGATCCAAAATATCCCTTCTCAGATTCCCCAAAAACAGTTCTATTAAACTGCTCCATGAAAGGAATCATGTAACTCTGTGAGGTGAATTCATATATCACAAAGCAGTTTCTCAGAAAGCTTCTTTCTAGTTTTTTTCAGAGGATATTCCCTTTGTCACCAAAAGCTTCAATGCGCTCCGAATTATCCCTTGCAGATTCCACGGAAACTGTGTTTGTAAACTGCCTAATGAAAAGAATGCTGTAATTCTGTGAGATGAATTCACAAATCACAAAGCAGTTTCTCAGAAAACTTCTTTCTAGCTTTTGTCTGAGGATATTTCCTTTGTCATCATAAGCTTACATGCACTGCGAAAATCCCATTGCAGATTCCAAGGAAACAGCATTAGCAAACTTCTCATTGCAATGCACAGTGTGACTCTGTAAGATGAATTCACACATTACAAAACAGTTTGTTAGAAAGCTTCTGTCTAGTTTTTATATGAGGGTATATCCTTTGTCACCATAAGCTTCAATGAGCTCACAAATACCCCTTTGCAGATTCCAAGAAAGCAGTGTTAGCAAAGTGCTCCATGAAAAGAAAGGTGTAACTATGTGAGGTGAATTCACACATTACAAGGAACTTTCTCAGAAAGCTTATTTCTATTTTTTATCTGAGGATATTACCTTTGTCACCTTAGGCTTCAGTGTGATCCAAAATATCCCTTCTCAGATTCCCCATAGCAGTGCTACCAAACTGATTCAGAAAAGAATAATTTAGCTCAGTGGGAAAAATTGACACATCACAAATGGGATTCTCAGAAAGCCTCTTTTTTACTTTTGGTATGAGGATATTTCCTTTGTCACCTTAAGTTTCAATGTGCTCTGAAAT
>NW_016858007.1:0-1409 GCF_001698545.2 Rhinopithecus bieti | reverse complement strand
AAATACATAATTTTACTTGAGTTTTTATATCATGAATGTAATTATTTACCTATTTAAAATTTTTTAAATAAATTTTTTGCAGAGAAAGGATCTTATTTTGTTGCCTAGGCGGATCTCAAATTCCTGGCTCAAGCGATTCTCCTACCTCCCAAAGTGCTGTGATTATAGGTGTGAGCCACTGCACCTAGCATTATTTACCTGTTTTTTAAAGTTTTTTTTTTTTTTGGCTGGGGTCTACGCATTTCCCACACATAGGCCTTCCGTCAGTCTTAATAGTCTATCGTATTTATCTTCTACAGTATGATACAGCAGACAGAAATAAAAGCAGAGCTTTTTTTGTAATCTTTGTTTTATCACTTTAGTGGCTTGCTTTTCTGCTTACCTTTCTCACTCAGTAATACTCCATGGAAACATGATTCCAAGTTACTCAGTAAAGATCTAAATAAATCTTTGTGATGAATACCGAGTGAGAAATGGGATAGTTATACTATAATTTATTCATTAATTTTCGTATCAGTGGTATTTGTTTCCATTATTTTCCTACCACAAACATTGCTACAATAGCATCCTGTTATACATGTCCTTATGTAGCAGGAATTTTATTTCTTGGACAGTGGTTCTCAAGAACACGATTGCTATATCAAAGAGCATGTGCCTTTTTTTTGTTTGTTTTTCCTTTATCTGTGGGACAGATTTCCAGATGTAGGATTCCTGGATAAAAGGGATATGTATTTTTAAATTTAATAGATATGGCCAAAATGTGTTCCAGAAAGGCTGTTGTACATTTCCACCAACAATATGTGAGAGTCTTTAAATGTCTGCAGGTATAAATTCTTTTTAATTTTTGACACAGTGGTTGCTATAAAATATTCATTGTTTGTATTTTCTGACTAGTGAATTTGAACATCCTTTTCATAAATCTATTGGACATGTAGATTTGCTTTTTTGTGAATTGTCTATTCCTGAGTCTTGCTTGAGTTCTTTCTTTGTCTTTTTCTAATTAATTTATAAGGTGTTTTGTAGATCATAGAATTCTTTTCTCTCTACTCGTCTGTTGGTCTATCTTTATAATAATTTATGATTAATAAGTTTTAAACTTTTATATATTCAAACATATCTTTTATAACTTTTAGTTTACAGTCTTGGTTAAAAAAATTGTCTCCATCTATATTTTTTACATTCTTCGAGATTTCCATAAAAGCTTTGAAATATTGCTTTTCTAAAAAAATTGAAGTATGGCATTAGTTGTGGCATTTTCATCAGTTACATCAATTTCCTTTATAAGATTGAAGAAATTTCCTTTTATTCCTATTTCACTGAGATGTTGTTGTTGTTGTTTTGTCATGAATGGATGTTAAATGTTGCCAGATACTTTTTTTTCCATCTATGGAGATAATCATAAGGTGTTT
>NW_016858006.1:0-1410 GCF_001698545.2 Rhinopithecus bieti | reverse complement strand
GTTTTGCTACTTATATCTTACATACTTTAGTATTTATATAATCTTTATTATAAACCTGAATGGATATAAATATCAAATTTGATCAATTTCATCCCCTTTAAGGTATGCAACTAGGCGTCTAGTTGCAACTAGAGACTAATGCAACTAGGCAGTGCCATAACTAAAGGCAGCCAGCAAGAGAAAGGGGGAACAGGAAACAAGATAAGTCATAGGCAGGGCATTTTGCTCGGGGGAGATAATTGGAGCACACTGTGGCTTAGTTGGGAATAACAAACAAGTTGCCCTTTCAGTAAGGGCTGAAAGTGGTATTTTTATTTCTCCATGACTTTCTACCTGACCTTTGGTGCTCCCTGAGAAAGGAAGCTGGGTGTGTGTGTGTCTACAGACCAAAGAAAAGAAAGTGTAAAATGTACCAAGGGGACAGCCTTAGAAGAACTAGTTTAAAAAAATGAATCAAAGAAAAAATATAGTTTTACATAGAATAGGAATGGAAAGATAGTGTGATAACTTCTAATTCTATGCAAAAGAAATCATTATCACCATTATCATTATCATTATTTTTTAGATTGTGTTGAAATTCTATTACTGGTATAGCATGTTACCCAGTTTAGTAATATTTGTATTCTCAAGGTGTGTAAGTCCCTTTTATAAAGGCAAGACTAACTTTTCTGTAAAAGGTAATGAGATGATGGCCAGGCATGGTGGGTCATTCCTGTAATCCCAGCTCTTTGGGAGGCCGAGGCGGGTGGATCACCTGAGGTCAGGAGTTCGAGAGCAGCCTGGCCAACGTGGTGGAAACCCATCTCGACTAAAAATACAAAAATTAGCTGGGTGTGGTGGCACATGCCTGTAATCCTAACTACTTGGGAAGCTGAGGCATGAGAATTGCTTAAACCCAGGAGGCAGAGACTGCAGTGAGCCAAGATCACGCCACTGCACTCCAGGCTGGGCAACAGAGTGAGACTCTGTCTCAAAGAAAAAAAAAAAAGTTATGAAATGAGGTTGACTGGCTCACAATCCTCAGGTTAGCTCTGTAAGACTATTTAAACCGTGTGGTATAGGCAGACTCTAAAATGGTCCCAGTGATCTCCACCTCTTGGTATTTATGCTCTTGCAGTATTCCCTCCCCTTGAGTGTTGGCCAGACTTATTGACTCACTTCTAATGAATAAAATACAGTAAAAGTCATGGAATGTCACTCTCAAGATCAAATTATAAAAAGCTATGGTTTCCATCTTGGGTGTTCTCTCTCACTCTCTCTTGGATTGCTTGCTCTGGGGAAAGTCAGTTTTCATGTCCTGAGATAGCCCTACAGAGAAGCCCACAGGAGTAAGCTTAGAGCAGATTGTTATAATCCAGGTATGGTTTGCTTGTCCCCACCAAGTCTCATGTTGAAATTTGGCCGGGCGCG
>NW_016858005.1:0-938 GCF_001698545.2 Rhinopithecus bieti | reverse complement strand
TAAATAAATAAATAAATAAATAAATAAAAGCTTTGAGTGATACTTGGAAGGTACCCAACCTCTCCCACACTTCCAAACAGTTATTTCTTTGAGTAAGGTAGTATTCCTTAAGCAGTTCCTTCTGAAAGCAAATATCCTTAAAGCCAATGAAACCTTAATACTAATTAGTTGAATAGATAAGGGAGCTGGATAAGACAGATTAGAAGGGCCAGGCATGATGGCTTACACCTGTAATCCCAGCACTGTGGGAGGCCAAGGCGTGAGGATCACTTGAGGCCAGGAGTTGGAGACCAGCCTGGTCTCTACTAAAGATACAAAAAACAATTTGCCAGGCATGATGGCGTGCACCTGTGGTCCCAGCTATTTGGGAGGCTGAGGCAGGAGAATTGCTTGAACCTGGGAGGTGGAAGTTGCAGTGAGCAGAGATGTCACTGCACTCCAGCCTAGGTGACAAAGCAAGACTCCGTTACAATCAATCAGTCAATCAATCAATCAATAAGACAGATGAGAATAAGAATCTGAAAGACCAGGCTTTGAGGTTTTAAGAATAGCAGAACTGTTGATCAAGGCAATCCTCTTGGTGATAAACCCCTCCCCATTCTCTTAGTCTATAAATATATTTAAGTAGGTTTAAATTCTGGCTTTAATATTTACAAGGCTTTTAATTCTGTGGTTAATTTAAATAAAACTGAACAGCAAATACCTGAAGAATTCTTTGATCCTTTTATGGAAGAGATCACAGTCTGAGTTTCTGCCACACTACAAAATAATAGCAAAAGTGTTCTCAGCATCTGTGTGAACAGGGCGGGTAGCAAAAGTAAAAATTTCTGACTCAAAGGATTTTCTAAACAATGGGCAAAGTAGTAATGATATAAGAAATTCGTTTTGGCCGGGCGCGGTGGCTCAAGCCTGTAATCCCAGCACTTTGGGAGGCCGAG
>NW_016858004.1:0-802 GCF_001698545.2 Rhinopithecus bieti | reverse complement strand
CAATTCTATTGTACATAATATGTACAATACATATATACACAATTCTATTGTACATAATATGTACAATACATATCATATACACAATTCTATTGTACATAATATGTACAATACATATCATATACACAATTCTATTGTACATAATATGTACAATACATATCATATACACAATTCTATTGTACATAATATGTACAATACATATATACACAATTCTATTGTACATAATATGTACAATACATATCATATATACAATACATATACACACAATTCTATTGTATATAATATATACAATACATATACACACAATTCTATTGTATATAATATATACAATATATATCATACACAATTCTATTGTACATAATATGTACAATACATATCATATACACAATTCTATTGTACATAATATGTACAATACATATCATATACACAATTCTATTGTACATAATATGTACAATACATATATACACAATTCTATTGTACATAATATGTACAATACATATACACACAATTCTATTGTATATAATATATACAATATATTATATACACAATTCTATTGTACATAATATATACAATACATATCATATACACAATTCTATTGTACATAATATGTACAATACATATCATATACACAATTCTATTGTACATATGTACAATACATATATACACAATTCTATTGTATATAATATATACAATACATATCATATATACAATACATATACACACAATTCTATTGTATATAATATATACAATACATATACACACAATTCTATTGTATATAATATATACAATATATATCATACACAAT
>NW_016858003.1:0-839 GCF_001698545.2 Rhinopithecus bieti | reverse complement strand
GATCTCCTGACCTCGTGATCCACCAGCCTTGGCCTCCCAAAGTGCTGGGACCACAGGCTTCAGCCACCGTGCCCGGCCTCTGTTGTTTTGTTTTGTTTTGTTTTGAGATGGAGTCTCGCTCTGTCGCCCAGGCTGGAGTGCAGTGGTGGGATCTCGGCCGACTGCACCCTCTGCCTCCTGGGTTCACACCATTCTCCTGCCTCAGCCTCCTGAGTAGCTGGGACTACAGGCACCTACCACCACGCCGAGCTAATTTTTGTATTTTTAGTAGAGATGGGATTTCACCATGTTGGCCAGGCTAGTCTAGAACTCCTGACCTCGTGATCCACCTGCCTCGGCCTCCGAAAGTGCTAGAATTACAGGCATGAGACACCGTGCCTGGCTTCTTTGTGTGTGTGTTTTTTGTTTTTGTTTTTTGTTTGTTGGCTTGTTTTTGTTTTTGCTTTTATCTGTTTCTAGAGGCAGGGTCTCACTGTGTTGCCCAGGCTGGAGTGCAGTGGCACAATCACAACCCACTGTGGCCTCGAACTGCTGAGTTCAGGCGATTCTCCCACCTCAGCCTCCTGAGTAGCCTTGATTACATGCATGCACCATCATGCCTGACTAATTTTTGTATTTTTTGTAGAGATGGGGTTTTGTCATGTTGCCCAGGCTGGTCTCAAACTCCTGGGCTCAAACGATCCTCCCATCTCAGCCTCCCACAGTGTTAGGATTACAGTTGTGAAGGACTACCCTGCCACCACTTGTTCTTGGAATGAATGAACGGATAAATGAATGACCTTCACTACATTATGATTTTCCCAGGCCCGGGGAAATTGTGTTTTTATGGGCTCTTTTTT
>NW_016858002.1:0-628 GCF_001698545.2 Rhinopithecus bieti | reverse complement strand
TGTTTTGGCCGATGATATTTCCTTTGTCACCATAAGCCTCAATACGCTCCGAAATATCTCATTCCAGATTCCAATAAAACAGCATTAGCAAACTCCTCAATGAAAACAACAGTGTAACTGTGAGATGAATTAACACATCAGAAATCAGTTTCTCAGAAAGCTTCTTTTAGGTTTATATCGGAGGATATTTCCTATGTCACCATAGGATTTAATGTGCTCCCAAATATCCTATTGCAGATTCTGTGAAAAGAGTGTTATCAAACTGCTCAATGAAAAGAACAGTGTAACACTTTGGGATCAATTCACACATCACAAAGCAGTTGCTCAGAAAGCTTCTTTCTAGTGTTTATCTGAGGATATTTGTTTTTCCCAATGTAGGCCTCAAAGCACTCCCAAAAAACCGTTTGCAGATTCCACGAAAAGAGTGTTAGTAAACTGCTCAATGAGAAGTACACTGTAACTCTGTGAGATGAACTCAAATATCACAAAGTAGTTTCTCAGAAAACTTCCTTCAAATTTTTATCTGAGGATATTTATTTTTCACTCTAGACCCTAATGTACTCTCAAATATCCCTTTGCAGATTTCACGAAAACAGTGTTAGCAAACTGCTCCATAAAAAGGAAGGTA
>NW_016858001.1:0-940 GCF_001698545.2 Rhinopithecus bieti | reverse complement strand
TTGGTTTGTTTTACAGAGAGCTGATTGGTCCATTTTGACAGGGTGCTGATTGGTGTGTTTACAAACCTCAAGCTAGACAGAGTGCTCATTGATGCATTTAGAATCCTGTAGCTAGACACAAAAGTTTTCCAAGTCCCCACTAGATTAGCTAGACACATAGCACTGATTGGTGTGTTTACAAACCTTGAGCTAGACACAGAGTGCTGATTGGTGCATTTACAATCCTCCAACTAGACATAAAAGTTCTCCGAGTCCCCACCCGACTCAGGAGCCCAGCTGGCTTCATCTGGTGGATCCCGCGCTGGGGCCATGGACGGAGCTGCCCACCAGTCCTGTGCTGCGCGCCTGCACTCCTCAGCCCTTGGGCGGTCGGTGGGACTGGGCACCGCGGAGCAGGGAGCGGCACCTGTCGGGGAGTCTTGGGCCGCATGGGAGCTCATGGTGGGGGTGGGATTCGGGCCTAGCGGGCTGCAGGTCCTGAGCCCTGCCCCGTGGGGAGGCAGCTGAGGCCTGACGAGACTTTGAGCATGGCGTGGGTGGGCCGGCAGTGCTGGGGACCTGGTGCACCCTCCGCAGTTGCTGGCCCAGGTGCCAAGCCCCTCACTGCCCGGGGCGGTGGTGCTGGCTGGCTGCTCCGAGTGTGGGGCCCACCAAGCTCATGCCCACCCGGAGCTTGCACTGGCCCATAAGCTCTCCGCACAGCCCCAGTTCCCACCCACGCCTCTCCCTCCACACCTCCCTGCAAGTAGAGGGAGCTGGCTCTGGTCATGGCCAGCCCAGAGAGGGGCTCCCACAGTGCAGCAGTGGGCTGAAGGGCTCCTCAGGTGTGGCCAGAGTGGACGCTGAGGCCGAAGAGGCTCTGGCTTGGGCTGCCAGCATGCTGTCGCATCTCAATCCCTCCTCTAAACAGGACGGCCCAACTGCTGTTGGTAATTTGGCC
>NW_016857999.1:0-805 GCF_001698545.2 Rhinopithecus bieti | reverse complement strand
AATTGGATTGTCTTTTTTTTTCTTTTTTCTTTTTCTTTTTTTTTTTTGAGATGGGGTCTCACTGTTGTCAGACCAGGCTGGAGTGCAATGGTGCGATCTCAGCTTAACCTCCACCTCCTGGGTTCCAGCAATTCTCCTTCCTCAGCCTCCCAAGAAGCTGAGATTACAGCCACCGGCCATCACGCCTGGCTAATTTTTGCATTTTTAGTAGAGATGGGGTTTTGCCATCTTGGCCAGGCTGGTCTCGAACTTCTGACCTCAGGTGATCCACCCGCCTCGGCCTCCCAAAGTGCTGGGATTACAGGCGTGAGCCACCGTGTCCGGCCACCCAATTGGATTTTCTAAGTATTAACATCCAAGACAAATGAAGTGCAACATATTCTGAAACTCTGTTATCGTGGAAAGCAACACTTTTACCATATGTCAAGAGCCTCAAAATATTCAAACACTTTGACCCAGTCACTGGCTCCAGAAATCCACCCTAAGGAACAGTGACAGATGCATTTAAAGATGTTTGCTTATAGCATTACTCAGAATAGCAAAAAACCAGTGTCTAAATATTTGATAATAACAGATTAAATAATTATGGTACAACTAGAACATGGAACATTCAATATCATGGTTTCAAAAAACACGAGGAAATGCTCACGGTATGTCAGGTTAAAAAACAGGATAGTTACAGCATTCCAAATTTATTAGCTTAAATAACTATATGTCTGAAAGGAAACACACCAGAAAGTTAACAATAATCATCATGAGTGCTAGGATTGAGGCTTATTTTTAATTTAAAAAATATTCTTCTGTT
>NW_016857998.1:0-732 GCF_001698545.2 Rhinopithecus bieti | reverse complement strand
ATGCCTGGCTAATTTTTTTGTATTTTTAGTAGAGACGGGGTTTCACCATGTTAGCCAGGATGGTCTCAATCTCCTGACCTCATGCGCAAGAGCAAGGAGTCCCAGTATCATCTTTAATGCTATGGGCTTTAGTGAGGGCGACTCTGGTCCCATTATACACAGAAGAGCCTAAAAGGGGGAAGGAGAAAGAATCATCACCTACTTTACCACCCCTGAGTCCCTCAGCCCCACTATCACTGGGCCAAAATAGCAAAGAGGAAAGGGAGGTTTTGCCTGAGCCCCTCCTCCAATAAACAAGAGAAAAGACAAGGCATGCACTACAGCTATGGGACCTGGTCTTAAGCAAGCGGTATTAGAAGGGGAGCTTTTAGCCTGCCCAGTGATACAAAATCAATACGGCAATCAGGTGCATGTTTATAAAGAGATAAGAAAAGGCATTAGAAGCCAAAGCTGCGCAGCCAAGCGGGCGTCGTGCCTTAGGAAAGGCTCAGCGGGTAAAAAGCCGGCAATGCCCAAGCTGACAGGGTCCCTCCAGGCAGGCAGCCTCCGTCCAGCGGTAGGAGGAGGGAGGGGTGCAGACAAAAAGCGGCGCCTATGCAAGCGCAGTGGGACCGCTGCCCAGGACTTGCATCGCTGCCCTCCGGCTCCACGGGCGGCCCAAGTTAAAATTTCATGTGTTCCTTGTATACACGGAACACCCCCAAATTATACTTCTCTGTTAAAATTTAAGTT
>NW_016857997.1:0-602 GCF_001698545.2 Rhinopithecus bieti | reverse complement strand
GGGAGGCTGAGGCAGGAGAATCATTTGAACTCGGGAGGCAGAGGTTGCAGTGAGCCAAGATTGCACCACTGCACACCAGCCTGGCCAGCCTGGGCAACAGGAGCAAAACTCCATCAAAAAAAAAAAAAAAAAAAAAAAAAAAAAAATGCATAACCTCTACTCCTCAGCCCCTTTCTGTCTTTAACTCCTGGGTTTCTGCACGCAATTAATCAATCCTTACCTCATTTACCCAAACCAGAGATCAAGTGTCAGCTGAGGCAGATGTCCTTTGGGTCTTAACCGTGCTATTGCATTCCTGCCTATTGCCAATGGCGGCTAGCCAGGTTCCCACTGCCTTCACCTGTAGCCTGCAACACTGCTCCGTCTCCTACCTGCCTCCCTCCAATTCATTCCCCTTTGACCCTTTTCCTTTTTCCAGGCAGTGACCATTTAAGTATGCAAATTTGACTATATTACCTCTACCCTGGGCTTCTCAGGTCTCAATTAACGTGTTACTTCCTGGGAGAAGCTTTCCTCAATTTTCTTTCAATTCTAGGTACCTATTCAAAAGAATTAGCTTGTCATTTCTCTTTTAGAGCACCTCGCACACTATATAGTGATTC
>NW_016857996.1:0-727 GCF_001698545.2 Rhinopithecus bieti | reverse complement strand
TTCTTTCTATTTTTTATCTCAGGATATTTCCTTTTCCATCGTTGGCTTCGATGCTCTCCCAAATATCCCATTGCAGATTCCACGAAAACAGTGTTAGCAAACTGCACCATTAAAGTAAATGTGTAACTCTGTGAGATGAAATCACACATCACAAAGAGCTTTCTCAGAAAGCTTCTATCTAGTTTTTAATCTGAGGATATTTCCATTTTCACCATAGGCTTCAATGTGATCCAAAATATCCCTTCTCATATTCCCCAAATACAGTGTTATCAAACTGCTCCATGAATAGAATCATGTAAGCTGATGAGATTAATTCACACATCACAAAGCAGTTTCTCAGGAAGATACTTTGTAGTTAATATCTGAGGGTATTTCCTTTTTCACTATAATACTCAATGCACTCCCAAATATACCTTTGCACATTCCACGAAAGCAGTGTTAGCAAACTCCTGCATGAAAACAAAGGTGTAACTCTGTGAGATGAATTCACACATCACAGAGAACTTTCTCAGAAAGCTTCTTTCTGGTTTTTATGAGGATAATTCCTTTGTCACAAAGGCTTCAATGTGATTCCAAATATCCTATTGCAGATTCCTCGAAAACTGTAATCAAACTGGTCAATGAAAAGAACGGTGTAGCACTGTAAGATAAATTCACACATCACAAAGCTATTTGTCAAAAGCTTCTTTCTAGTTTTATCTGATGATATTTCCTTTTCACTATAGGC
>NW_016857995.1:0-526 GCF_001698545.2 Rhinopithecus bieti | reverse complement strand
TATAACACTGAAAGCAATGGCAACAAAAGCCAAAATTGACAAATGGGATCTAATTAAACTGAAGAGTTTCTGCATGGCAAAAGAAACTACCATCAGAGTGAACAGGCAACCTACAGAATGAAAGAAAATTTTTGCAATCTACCCATCTGACAAAGGACTAATATCCAGAATCTACAAAGTACTCAAGCAAATTTACAAGAAAAAAGCAAACAACCCCATCAAAAAGTGGGCAAAAGATATGAACAGACACCTCTCCAAAGAAGACATCTATGTAGCCAACAGACACATGAAAAAATGCTCATCATCACTAGCCATCAGAGAAATGCAAATCAAAACCACAATGAGATACTATCTCACACCAGTTAGAATGACAATCATTAAAAAGTCAGGAAACAACAGATGCTGGAGAAGATATGGAGAAATAGGAATGCTTTTACACTATTGGTGGGAGTGTAAATTAGTTCAAGCATTGTGGAAGACAGTGTAGTGATTCCTCTAGGATCTAGGACTAGAATTACCATTTGAC
>NW_016857994.1:0-732 GCF_001698545.2 Rhinopithecus bieti | reverse complement strand
AATTAAGACGACACAGAGCAGTTTTACAGAAAGCTTCCTTCTGGATTTTACCTGAGGATATTTCTTTATCCATATTTATGGATCATTCCTAAATGTCCTTCCTCAGATACCACAAAAACAGTGATTTCAAGCTGCTCAGTCTGAAGAATGGTTTAATTCTATGAGCTGAATACACACATCACCATGCAGTTGCTAAGAAAGTTTCTCTGCAGGTTGCATCTTAAGACGTTTCCTTGCTCACCACAAGCCTCCAGGCGTCACTAAATATCCCTTCACAGATTCTTCAAAGACAGAGTTTCGAAACGGGGGAACATAGAGTAAGCATTAACTCTGTGAAGTGAAAGCACGTATCAGAGAGTAGATTTTTGGAATGCTTCTTCTTCGATTTTATTTCAGTATATTATAATATTCGTCATAGGCCTTAATGCACTTGGAAATATCCCTTTTCGGTTTCACATGAACAGTGTTCAAATCCTGCCTTATGAGAAAGGAGGTATAAATCCCTTACTGGAAGGCATACATCACAAAGTGGTTCCTCAGAAAGCTTCTATCCAGTTTTATCTGAAGATATCTCCTCTTTCTCCATAGGGCTGAATGTGCTCCCGAATGACCCTTCGCAGATCCGTGCATGACAGAGTTTCTAAACTGCATAATATAAGAAAAGTTTTAACTATGCGAGATGAACAAATATATCTAACACTAAGCAGTTTCACAGAAATCTTCTTTCCAGTG
>NW_016857993.1:0-731 GCF_001698545.2 Rhinopithecus bieti | reverse complement strand
CGGCCCCGCCCCAGGATGGCCAGTTCCCATGGCAATGGCACAGACACCGGTTGCCAAGCAACCCTTCCCCCCCATCCGCTCCCCCCAACCCCAGCCTCCTCCCGTCCCCTCGCCAGCCTCCACCTCCCCCGGGGGTGCCGGCGCGGCCCCTGGGGATCGCTCGGGTCCCGGGCTACGCGCGCGCGCGTGAGTTTCGGTGTGTTTCATTGTGTCTGTGAGCAAGGGGGTGTGCGCGTGGAGAGTTTGTGGGATCGGTGTGCTGGGGAGGTCCCCAACCGAGAGGGCCCCGAGCTGATGCACAGCTGGCCGCGAGGGGACCCGCCCGCCCGCTCCGGCTCCTTTGTGTCTCGCGCGGAGCCAGCGCCGCGCCCACCCCCTCCCCGGCCCGCGCCCCGGGCAGTGTGCGCGCGGGTGTGTGTGTGTGTGCGCGCGCGCGCGCGTGTGTGTGTATGTGTGTGGCGGCGAGGGGTCGGGGCCGGCCGTACCTTCGATGCAGCACACCCGCCACAGCCCAGAGTGGGTGAGGTCGCCGCGGGCGCGGCGGGGCGGGGGCCCGTCGTCCATGGTCAGGTTGGTGCCGTTGCAGATGTGCGCGCTGGAGTAGAGCCAGTAGTCGGTGCCGATGGCGATGGCCATGAGCGAGAAGGCGGCGAAGGCTCCGGCAGTGGTCAGCAGCATCTGCAGCCCGCGGTCGCATCGCACCATGGTGGGCGCCTCATAGTCCGCCGCCC
>NW_016857992.1:0-1482 GCF_001698545.2 Rhinopithecus bieti | reverse complement strand
GTGGTGGGTAGGCTATTAATTACTGCCTCAATTTCAGAACTTGTTACTGGTCTATTCAGGGACTCAGCTTCTTCCTGATTTAGTCTTGAGAGGATGTATGTGTCCAGGAATTTATCCATTTCTTCTAGATTTTCTCTTTTATTTGTGTAGAGGTGTTTATAGTATTCTCTGATGGTAGTTTGTATTTCTGTGGGATCAGTGGTGATATCCCCTATATCATTTTTTATTGCGTCTATTTGATTCTTCTCTCTTTTCTTCATTAGCCTGGCTAGAGGTCTATCTATTAATCTTTTCAAAAATCCAGCTCCTGGATTTATTGATCTTTTGAAGGGATTTTTGTGTCTGTATCTATTTCAGTTCTGCTCTGATTTAAGTTATTTTGTATTTCTGTGGGATCAGTGGTGATATCCCATATATCATTTTTTATTGTGTCTATTTGATTCTTCTCTCTTTTCTTCATTAGCCTGGCTAGAGGTCTATCTATTAATCTTTCCAAAAATCCAGCTCCTATATTCATTGATCTTTTGAAGGAATCTTTGTGTCTGTATCTCTTTCAGTTCTGCTCTGATCTTAGTTATTCCTCGTCTTCTGCTGGCTTTTGAATGTGTTTGCTCTTGCTTCTCTAGTTCTTTTCATTGTGATGGTAGGGTGTCTATTTTAGATCTTTCCCGTTTTCTGATGCGGGCATTTAGTGCTATAAATTTCCCTCTAAACACTGCTTTAGTGGTGTCTCAGAGATTCTGGTACATTGGATCTTTGTTCTGATTGGTTTCAAAGAACTTATTTCTGCCTTAATTTCATTATTTACCCAGTAGTCATTCAGGAACAGGTTGTTCAGTTTCCATGTAGTTGTGAGATTTTGAGGGAGTTCTTAATCCTGAGTTCTAATTTGATTGCACTGTGGTCTGAGATACTGTTTGTTATGATTTCCATTCTTTTGCATTTGCTGAGGAGTGTTTAACTTCCAATTATGTAGTTGATTTTAGAATAAGTTCTTTGTGGTGCTGAGGAGAATGTATATTTTGCTGATTTGGGGTGGAGAGTTCTGTAGATGTGTATTAGGTCTGCTTGGTCCAGAGCTGAGGTCAAGCCTTGAATATCCTTGTTAATTTTCTGTCTCGTTGATCTGTCTAATATTGACAGTGGGGTGTTAAAATCTCCCACTATTATTGTGTGGAGTCTAAGTCTCTTTACAGGTCTCTAAGAATTTGCTTTATGAATCTGGGTGCTCTTGTATTGGATGCACATATATTTAGGATAGTTGGCTCTTCTTGTTGCATCGATCCCTTTACCATTATGTGATGCCCTTCTTTGTCTCTTTTGATCTTTGTTGGTTTAAAATCTGTTTTATCAGAGACTAGGATTGCAACCCGTGCATTTTTTTTCTTTTCATTTGCTTGGTAAATATTCTTCCATCCCTTTATTTTGAGCCTATGCATGTCTTTGCAAGTGAGATGGGTCTCCTGAATACAGCACACTGAT
>NW_016857991.1:0-839 GCF_001698545.2 Rhinopithecus bieti | reverse complement strand
TTTTTTTTTTTTTGAGATGGAGTTTTGCTCTTGTTGCCCAGGCTGGAGTGCAATGGTGTGATCTCGGCTCACTGCAACCTCCACCTCCCAGGTTCAAGCAATTCTCCTGCCTCAGCCTCCCGAGTAGCTAGGATTACAGGTTTTGCACCACCATACCCAGTTAATTTTTGTATTTACAGTAGAGACTGGTCTTCATCATGTTGGCCAGGCTGGTCTCGATCTCCTGACCTCAGGTGATCCACCCACCTCGAACTCTCAAAGTGCTGAGATGCGCCACCGCGCCCAGCTCTTCCAGACTTAAATGGGAATGTTTCTAATATGTCATCACTAAGTATGATACCTGTCAGAGGTTCAGGTAGATACATTTTATCCAGTTACAAGTTTATTTCTAAGTTTTTATCAGGAGTGATTGCTGAATTTTATCAAATATTGTTTGTCTTTGTCAAAATGCTCATTATGAGTTGTTTCCATTAATCTACTTACATAGTGAATATGTTATGAATTTCTTAATGTTGGACTGTCTTTGCATTCTTGGAATTAACTATCTTAATAATGATTTCTTCATTAAATTTACTACTGTATTTGATTTATAAATATTTTAAATTTTTTCTTCTTTTTAAATAAGTGGTATTGGCTCTTGGCTATATTTTATTGTGCTAGACCAGGGTTTTGATAGTTTTGTAAAATCAATTCAGAAATCTTTCATCTTTTTATATGCTTTGAAGCAGTTTTGTTTTGTTTTGTTTTGTTTTTTTGTTTTGTTTTGTTTTTGAGACAGAGTCTCACTCTGTTGCCCTCACGCCATTCTCCTGCCTCAGCCTCCCAAGTAGCTGGGACTA
>NW_016857990.1:0-727 GCF_001698545.2 Rhinopithecus bieti | reverse complement strand
AAATAACCACCCACAATTTATCTTTCTTGTAAGTCATTAGTTTCATTTCTTGAACTCATTTTAGCAAGGAGCAGACTTTTCAATTTTAATGTGGACATGTGTTTGTGTGTATGATTCAGTTTTTATAGCAGTGTTGTAGATGAGGTTGACCAGTTACCAGCAAGAAATATTGTTTCTCTAGTATTTTTAGTTAGGGCTTAGGGCTAACATTTGATTTCTTTTCTTTTTTTTTTTTTTTGAGACGGAGTCTGGCTCTGTCGCCCAGACTGGAGTGCAGTGGCCAGATCTCAGCTCACTGCAAGCTCCACCTCCGGGGTTTACGCCATTCTCCTGCCTCAGCCTCCCGAGTAGCTGGGACTACAGGCGCCCACCACCTTGCCCGGCTAGTTTTTTGTATTTTTTTTAGTAGAGACGGGGTTTCACCGTGTTAGCCAGGATGGTCTCGATCTCCTGACCTCGTGATCTGCCCGTCTCGGCCTCCCAAAGTGCTGGGATTACAGGCTTGAGCCACTGCGCCTGGCCAACATTTGATTTCTTGTAAGATTAAAGTGTTATATTTCCTACTTGTGTATTTAAGTTTATGCTCAGGTACTTTAGTAAATCAGTGAATTGGGAAATTTTTCATAAGACTTGTGATTCTTGTTACATTCATCTGTCATACATGTTTCTGGCACTTATGGCAATGAAAATAAGATGAAACATTGAAAACATTATTCTAGGTATCTTG
>NW_016857989.1:0-526 GCF_001698545.2 Rhinopithecus bieti | reverse complement strand
ATGGCAAAAAAGGAAATATCCTTGGAAAAAAACTGCAAGGCTGGTTTTTGAGAAACTAATTTGTGATGTGTGAATTCATCTCACAGAGTTACACTGTTCATTTCATTGAGCAGTTTGCTAACACAGTTTTCTTGGAATCTGCAATGTGATATTTTGGAGAGCATTAAAGCTTATGGTGACAAAGGAAATATCCTCAGACAAAAACCAGAAAGAAGTGTTCTGAGAAACTGTTTCGTGATTTGTTACTTTGTCTCACAGAGTTACACAATGCTTTTCATGGAGCAGTTTGGTTGCACTGTTTTTGGGGAATCTGATAAGGGATATTTTGGATCACGTTGAAGCTTGTGGAGACAAGGGAAATATCCTCTGATGAAAACTAGATACGAACTTTCTCAGAAACTGGTTTGTGATGTGTTAATTCATCTCACAGAGTTACACGATATTTTTTGATCAGTTTGGTAGCCCTGTTTTGGGGGCATTTGAGGGAGGATATTTTGGATCGCATTGAAATCAATGGTGACAAAGG
>NW_016857988.1:0-1706 GCF_001698545.2 Rhinopithecus bieti | reverse complement strand
ATGAGCAAAGACAAGGAGGAGGAAGCAGATGACCTGCTGGAAGCTATCCCATGGCTTGGCCCAGGGCCCTGGCAGTGCATCAGGAGTTCAGACTAAGTGAGTCCTAGGGCCAGGCTAAGGAGTTTAGACATTAGGCTTCAGGTACTGGAAAAGACTTTAAGCCTCAGAAGAAAGGTCAGAGCTAAATATAAGGGCTAAACATACACGTCGCCAATGTAGAGGTGCTAGTTGAAGACGTGGTCTGATTAAAGGCCAGGGAGAGGCTGGGCGTAGTGGCTCATGCCTGTAATCCCAGCACTCTGGGAGGCTGAGGCGGGAAGATCACTTAAGGCCAGGAGTTCAAGACCAGTCTGGCCAACATGACAAAATCCCATCTCTACTAAAAATACAAAAATTAGCCGGGCAGGGTGGGGTGCACTAGTAGGCCCAGCTACTTGGGAGGTTGAGGCAGGAGAATCACTTGAACCTGGGAGATGGAGATTGCAGTGAGCCAAGAGCACACCACTGCACTCCAGCATGGGGCCACAGAGTGAGACCCTGTCTCAAGAAAATAAAAAATAACAAAAATAAAGTCCATGGAGAACAGAGAGAGGGAGAAGAGAAGAGCGCTAAGGACAGAGCCTGCAGGACCACCACCTTTACGTCCTGACTTGAGCCTGGGAAGAAGGAAAATGGTGAAGGTACAGAAAGAAACTTTGGGAGGCACACTGCTACAGAAGCTGCAGAGGACAGAGATTCAAAAAGAATTTTTTTTTTTGAGACAAGTTCTCACTCTGTCACCCAGGCTGGAGTGCAGTGGTACGATCGTGGCTCACTGCAGCCTCCAATCCCTGGGCTCAAGCGATCCTCCTGCCTCAGTCTCCCAAGTAGCAGGGACTACAGGCACGTGCCACTATGCCTGGCTAATTAAAAAAAAAAATTTTTTTTGTAGAGATGGGGGTCTTGCTATGGTGCCCAGACTGGTCTTGAACTCCTGGATTCAAGCAATCTTCCCACCTAGATCTCCTAAAGTGGTGGGATTACAGGCATGAGGCCCCCATACCTGGCATTTATTTGTTACAAAATCTTTGGACTAGAATTAGGGTGAAAGGGATCCTCAACGTTGCCTGGACCAGCCTCCCATCAGAGACTAATATGTCAAATACAAGGCTACACAGATGATGTAAATAATCTATATTTAGAATAGACTGTGGTTAAAAACAGACTCAAAGCAGCTGACCAGCCCACTGTTCAACTGATTTTTAACTAATGCAGTTGGCAGAATAATGCCATTTAAAGTTGACCTGGAAAAAAAAAGTCTTTTAAGTCAGGGGTCAGCAAACTATGGCTTGTAGGCCAAATCCACCCTGCCACCTGGTTTTATATGGCTCACAAATAAGAACAATTTTTACATTTTATTTTACTTTATTTTTTTTGGGACAGGATCTCATTCTGTCACCCAGACTGGAGTGCAGTGTTGCCATCATAGCTCGCTGCAGCTTCAAACTCCTGGGCTCAAGTGATTCTTCCATCTTGGGCTCTCGAGTGGCTGGGACTACAGGTGTGAGCTACCATGGCTTGCTGATTTTTACATTTTAAACAGTTGAAAAAAAACCAAATAGAAGAATAGTATTTTTTGACATGTAAAAATTAATGAAATTCAAATTTCAGGCTGGCTACAGTGGCTCACGCCTGCTAATCCTAGCACTTTGGGAGGCTGAGGCAGG
>NW_016857987.1:0-940 GCF_001698545.2 Rhinopithecus bieti | reverse complement strand
TTAAGCCTCAGCAGTGGCGGGCGCCCCTCCCCCCGCCTCCCTTCTTCCCTTCTGTCAGATTGCAGACTGCTGTGTTAGCCATGAGGGAGGCTCCCTGGGCATGGGACCCTCCTGGCCAGGTGTGGGATATATTCTCCTGGTGTTCCCGTTTGCTTAAAGCACAGTATTGGGGTGGGATTTACCGGATTTTCCAGGTGTTGTGTGTCTCAGTTCCCCTGGCTAGGAAAAGGGATTCCCTCCCCCCTTGCACTTCCCAGGTGAGGCGATGCCTCGCCCTGCTTCAGCTCTCGCTGGTCGGGCTGCAGCAGCTGACCAGCTCCGATTGTCCGGCACTCCCTAGTGAGATGACCCCAGTTGAAAATGCAGAAATCACCGGCTTCTGTGTCACTCGCACTGGGAGTTGGAGACTGGAGCTGTTCCTATTTGACCATCTTGCTCCGCCCCCCTGGAGTGGCAGCATTCTTTTCATGGAGCAGTTTGCTAACACTATTGTCATGGAGTCGGCAAAGGGATATTTGGAAGCACATTGAGGCCTATAGTGAAAAGGAAATATCCTCAGATAAAACTGGATAGACACGTTCCGAGAAAATGCTTTGTGATGTGTGAATTCATCTCACAGAGCTACACTGTTGTTTTCATTGCATAGTTTGGTCACAATATTTTCTTGTCACCACAGGCTTCAATGTCATCCAAAATATTCCATCTCAGATTCACCTTAAACAGTGACAAAGGAAATATAATCAGATGAAAATGAAAAAGAATTCTTCTGAGTAACTGCTTTGTGTTGTGTCAATTCATCTCACAGAGTTTCACTGTTCTTTTCATTGGGCAGTTTGCTAACACTGTTTTATTGGAATCTGCAATGGGATACTTTGGTGTGCATTGAAGCTTACGGTGACAAAGTTAATGTCCTCAGACAAAAACTAGAAAGAAGCTTTCC
>NW_016857986.1:0-232 GCF_001698545.2 Rhinopithecus bieti | reverse complement strand
AAATAGCTGTTAAGTAGCTCAGTGTCCAAATAATAAGTAAAACAGGAGTAAGAGGCAGAAGGGAGCATTGATAACCCACCTCTCAATACTACTAGAAAGTTGGCTGCCTCATCTCTCATTATTTTGTATTTATTTGATATTTTATTCTGGGTATGTAGATTTAATATTATGTTGACACTTTTTATCCTTAGTATTGATTGGGTTTTCCCTCTTTTTTCTACTCTGCTACCTG
>NW_016857985.1:0-672 GCF_001698545.2 Rhinopithecus bieti | reverse complement strand
GGAGGTTGGGGATTCGGGACAGAGCTTGGGCTTTTGGATCAGGTTTAAAGGTCTGTTCTGCTGAGGCCCAGCTTTGGGCCTTTAGCCAAGGTTATTTCACGTTCCTAAGTCTCAGTTTCCCCTCCTGTAAAGTGGGGGTTTTACTCCGAGGGCCGTGAAGGGCCCAGCCCGGCAGCAGGGTGGCCATGGTAGGGTCATCAGGGTTGGCAGGACCATAGTGCTGTCCACTGTCCACACCTGGGATGGGTCGCCCTTTTGGGGTGCGGGAGACGGGCGTTCAGGTGGGAGCTTCGGAAGGAGGTGAAGATGAGCCAGCGCCGTGGAGCAGCCAGGCTTGCTGGCCTGCCAAGTGGGGCTCTCCTGGGACCCCCATGGGCCTCCTTGGGGCTGACACACCTGCCCTTCTCCCTGATCTCCAGAGACAAGTACCAGGTATTCGACTCAGCTCCACGGGGACTGCTGCGCGTGGAGGAGCTGGAGGACCAGGGCCAAACGCTGGCCAATGTGTTCATCCTGCGGCTGCTGGAGAACGCAGATGACCGGGAGGCCACCTACATGCTAAAGGCATCCTCTCAGTGAGTGCCTCGCCGCCACATGCCCAGTGCCACCCGTGGCACCTTTCTGTGTGGCCTCAATCCTACAGCCCTGTCCCCAGGTGGAAAAAGGCACCAC
>NW_016857984.1:0-804 GCF_001698545.2 Rhinopithecus bieti | reverse complement strand
TCAGGAGTTCAAGACCAACCTGGCCAACATGGTGAAACCTCGTCTCCACTAAAAAAAAAAAAAGAAAAGAAAAGAAAAAGAAAGAAAAAAAAAAAAAGAAAAAAATTAGCTGGGTGTGGTGGTGAGCACCTGTAATCCCAGCTACTTGGGAGGCTGAGGCAGGATAAGTGCTTGAATCCAGGAGGCAGATGTTGCAGTGAGCCAAGGTCGTGCCATTACACTCCATCCTGGGCAATAAGACCAAAACTCCGTCTCAAAAAAAAAAAAAAGAAAGGGAGGATGAACATCACCAATGGAAGGTGGATGAGACACACAGGAATTTCCAGTAAAACAGAAAGGAGAACTAAAAGGAGCTCATAACAATTTGAGAGATAAGAGGAGCATCAGCCTGTAATCCCAGCACTTTAGGAGGCCAAGACGGGCGGATCACGAGGTCAGGAGATCGAGACCATCCTGGCTAACCCGGTGAAACCCCGTCTCTACTAAAAAATACAAAAAAACTAGCCGGGCGAGGTGACGGGCGCCTGTAGTCCCAGCTACTGGGGAGGCTGAGGCAGGAGAATGGCGTAAACCCGGGAGGCGGAGCTTGCAGTGAGCTGAGATCCGGCCACTGCACTCCAGCCTGGGCGACAGAGCCAGACTCTGTCTCAAAAAAAAAAAAAAAAAAAAGGGGAGAACAAGAGGACTAATTAAAATGATTCCCAGCTCCCACATCAAGTGATGAAATGGTGAAGGTTGCAGCGGAGGGGAGCTGTTTGGACATGCTGGAAGAACAGCTGAAGTGGAGAGCTCTTGAAAATCTGA
>NW_016857983.1:0-401 GCF_001698545.2 Rhinopithecus bieti | reverse complement strand
AACCACCCACAATTTATCTTTCTTGTAAGTCATTAGTTTCATTTCTTGAACTCATTTTAGCAAGGAGCAGACTTTTTCAATTTTTAATGTGGACATGTGTTTGTGTGTATGATTCAATTCCTATAGCAGTGTTGTAGATGAGGTTGACCAGTTACCAGCAAGAAATATTGTTTCTCTAGTATTTTTAGTTAGGGCTAACGTTTGATTTCTTGTAAGATTAAAGTGTTATATTTCCTACATGTGTATTTAAGTTTATGCTCGGGTACTTTAGTAAATCAGTGAATTGGGAAATTTTTCATAAGACTTTTGATTCTTGTTACATTCATCTGTCATACGTGTTTCTGACACTTATGGCAATGTAAATAAGATGAAACATTGAAAACATTATTCTAGGTATCTTA
>NW_016857982.1:0-452 GCF_001698545.2 Rhinopithecus bieti | reverse complement strand
CTGTCCCTGAAGCCTTGTGGCAGTACAGCCCAGGTAAGTTGCTGGGACTGATGGGTGTCAGGGTCAGTCCAAGTGAAAGTGAAGAGAGGCTGGGATGAAGGGTGTAAAGGAATAGTAAAGAAAGCATGTCTGAGATCCAGAACAGAATAATGGGTTGTGGAGGGAGGTATTGAGGATAGGAGAGTATATGGGTTTGTCACCACGGGGTGGATAGGCAAGACAATTTGGTTGATAAGATGAAGATCTTGGACCAGCTTGTCAGACTTGTCCGGTTTTTGGACAGGTAGGTTAGGAGAGTTGTAAGGAGAGTTTGTAGACTTCAAGAGGCCATGTTGTAACAGGCTGGTGATAACAGGCTTTGACCTTTTTAAAGCCTGCTGTGCGATGGGATGTTGGCATTGAGCAGGGTAAGGGTGATTAGGTTTTAATGGGATGATAAGGGGTACATGATT
>NW_016857981.1:0-805 GCF_001698545.2 Rhinopithecus bieti | reverse complement strand
TTCCTTTCTCCTGTGTAGTCTCTGGTTGTTCACGTTCCGAAATGATGTTTACTGTTTTCCAAGAGAATGTTCAGGAGGGCAGTTGCCTTGGAGGTAGGTCATCAGGACTCCTTTGCATTTTACATGCAAACAAAGACTCCAGAAGGGACTGTAGCTGCTAGAGGCCTTTGCTAGCTGCTACAGGTAGGTCCACACTGTCGCAAGTTGCTGTGTCTCTTAGCCCCAACGTCTGTTCATGGCTGTGGTTTTAAAAGAGTCCCTCAACAGATGCTCTATTTAATAACTACAAGACAATAAAAACTAGGGTTATAAGCCAACAAGGATCATATTGTCTCTTAATAATATTTAATCATATCAATTTCTTTAAGAAAAAAAAATACCAGCACTAATATTTGAGATCCTGGTATTTTTTTGTAAATGTTAAGACATTCACGAGAAAGATGCCATTCTGAAGCTAAATGCTTAAGCGACATGTATTACACATGCAACCAACATGATTTAGAAGCACATGCATTTGAAGGTAACTGCCACTGAAAAAAACGAATATGTTTTTGAAATATACTTAAGAAACAGGCTAAATATAGTAACTTAGATACATTGACATGTATACCTTACAAACTTTAATTTAGGCTCAGTGCTGCCTGAATGCATATGACTAGGTACTAGACTCTCCCATTTACACAATAAATTATCAGGGTTTATCTTTTCTACTGGTGGAGCTGTCTCCCTAACTAGGAAAAAGAGTGAAGAGTTAAGGATAAAATTTTGTAAACTGCGTTTTGAGAACAGCTTTTGTGTGTGTGTG
>NW_016857980.1:0-335 GCF_001698545.2 Rhinopithecus bieti | reverse complement strand
AGGATAGAGGTCATCCAAGAGGGAGTGTGAGAGGTATTTTGTGGGAGCAGGATGGGGGTACATGCTGAAGTCACCAAGCATTACTGGAAGTCAACTGGAATGAAGGCTAGACTTAGAGATGGGAGACGTGTAACATCATGTGATACTTTCCCTGCTTGTGAAGTTAGAGGGTTTGGACAAGATGCTTTCTAAACTGTGATATGGCCCTAAGGCAACAACATGTGAGGAGTAGGAGATAACTAGAGTCAGGACAGGCTTTCTTTGTCCCCAGCCTAACTGGACACCAAAAAGATGCGGAAAAAAACATGGGCTATGTAGAACATAAGTTGCTAGAA
>NW_016857978.1:0-402 GCF_001698545.2 Rhinopithecus bieti | reverse complement strand
AAAGAGACGGAGTCTCACTCTGTCACCCAGGCTGGAGTGCAGTGGCACCACCATAGCTCACTGCAGCCTTGAACTCCTGGGCTCAAGCGATCCTTCAGATTGATTCTATTAACTGGGGTATTATAAATCTCTCTCCCAACCTCACCTCACATACACATAGGCTGCATGTCCATACACACACACTCACAACAGTCTCACAGTTTCCCCTGAAAATAATCTGACAAATGTCGTAGGCAGCATTGGGACCATGCCGTTAGGTGTTGAGTTTGTTTTTTTTCAAGTGTCCCAACATACTCCTCATGTGCAGAGATGAGACTGTAGCATGGCCAAATGCCAAATTTCCAAGAGACATTTTGTCTTCGTCCATTTGTGCTACCATAACAAACCACCTGAGACTAGGTC
>NW_016857977.1:0-803 GCF_001698545.2 Rhinopithecus bieti | reverse complement strand
TAGCAATAAAAATGCCTTCCACTAACAACAAAAGGCCCGAAGTAAAATGACTACAAATATAAGAAAATGACCGAAAATTAGTTTACACAACAAAAGGGAAGATAAAAGGTGACTCCAGGATCAACAATTTTATCTGTTCAATTTTCTTCTAATAGTATATATATTTTCATTAATCATCAAACCCATGTGTAATTTGCTTGTAAATATTATTGGCTGTAACAATGCAGGTATAAAGAATTTTTTCCATGATAAAGCTACTTAACAATGAAATCAATCATATCAGTTTGTTTCCACTGAATTATACTGTTACCTTGATTACATATGTATTTAATATATATGTTATTTATTTAATAAGTATATATATGTATGTATGTGTAAACACATACGTATATCAGTAATCTCTTCAGGTTAATTAATATATTTATCCATTTCTTCACCAATATTATCTGCTTTAAATAGCAGGGACTTCATGGTAAGTGTTCATTTATGGTGAATTATGCACATGCACACATGCACAGAAGCACACACTCGTAGACATCACGGTACAAACACTATTATTTTTCCCAAGATCTTTTGCTATTAAGGTAAGCTAATTAAGATTCTTATTGGAACATTAAGAATATGTAATCAATTTCCTCTCCTTCTCCCCACTCATTGGGATTTTTATTGGAATGCATCTAGTTAACATATTTATGTATTTATAAAATTAAATATTCAAAGCCAGGACAATGAACTATCTCTACATATGTTCAGGTTTTGTATTTTGTACTTAACAAGATTGTCCAGATTTCTGCATGTCAATT
>NW_016857976.1:0-1063 GCF_001698545.2 Rhinopithecus bieti | reverse complement strand
AACAAACTTTGACAATCTGTACTTTGGTTAATTGCTGTGTTTGCATTTTCTTCCCTTATCCAGCCAATCAAAAACCCCCCAACAGGGAAGAAATATGTTAGATGCCCTTGTAATTGTCTTCTCATTTGTAAGGATACATCTCGGCGAATAGGATGCCCGAGACCTAACTGGTAAGAGATAAAGATTCATTCATTCATTCATTTGTTCATTCAACAAGTATTTACTAAAGGTTCTTCATGTGCCAGGCTTTGTTCTAGAAAGAGTGTTTGTTTTCAAAGTCATTCCAGAATCTAGATTTTTTTTTTTTTGTTAAAGGAATGATAATCTTAGTTTGAACTTAGTCATAGATATTTGTGGGATATAATATTCTTAAATGAGCAATTAATGTTTTATTTGTGTTGTGTAAGTACTTAATGCACTGTAAGAAATCAATGACTCATTGAACTTATTTAAAAATAATGAGTTCAGGCCAGTGGTTCATGCCTGTATTCCTGGCAATTTGGAAGGCTGAGGTGGGAGGATCACCTGAAGCTGGTTGTTTGAGACCAACTTGAACAACATAATGAGACCCCATCTCTACAAAAAAGTAGCCATGTGTGACAGCATGCACCTATATTCCCAGTTATTTGGGAGACTGAGACAGTAGTATCACTTGGGCCTAGGGATTAAAGCCTGCAGTGAGCTATGATTGTGCCTCTGCACTCCAGCCTGGGCAACAGAGTGAGACCCCATCTGTCTCTCTCTCTCTTTTTTTTTTCTTTTTTGACATAGTGTCTCAACGGGAAGAATCTCAAAGAGTTGACTCACTGTGACTTCTACCTTCTGCACTATAGCCTTCCCACTGTAGCCTCCTTCTGAGTAGCTGGGACTACAGGCACACACCACCACTCCCAGCTAATTTTTTGTATCTTTTTTGTAGAGACAGGATTGGACCATGTTGCCCAGCCTGTTCTTGAACTCCTGGGTTCAAGTGATCCCAAAGTGCTGGGATTACAGGCATGAGCCACCATGCCTGGCCCGTCTCTTAAAAAAAAAATAATCAGGCCGGGCGCGGTGGCTCAAG
>NW_016857975.1:0-1064 GCF_001698545.2 Rhinopithecus bieti | reverse complement strand
GAGGTGTATGAGCCCTAATATGAGTAATGTAAAAAGGTTGCATTCTACTCTTAACTGCTGTTTGCAATTGGATAAATAAAGTCACCAGTTGTTCATCTGTATGGAATCGTAACTGAACATTTTCAATTAATTGTATAGAATGAACCACATATGAAGAATCAGAAATCACATTAATAGGCATATCAAAAGCAGTCAATACCTCAATTACAGTTACAAGCTCCACTTTTTGAGCTGAAGTATAGGGCATCTGGAAAACTCTACTTTTTGATCCAGAATAAGAGAAGCTTTACCATTACTAGACCCATCTGTGAAGACATTTTCAGCACCTTCAATTGGTTTAAATTTAGTTATTTTAGGGAGAATCCAATTAGTTAATTTCAAAAATAGAATAATTTTGTTTTAGGAAAATGGTTATTGGGAATACCCACAAAGTCAGCTAAATGGGTTTGCCAAGTAAGATTATTTATAAAAGCTTGCTGGGTGACCTCCAGCTTAGTTTCACGTTCTCCAACCATCACTCCAGTGACTCTTTGACCTTGGTTCGAACCCCAGGTATGGACACCACTTGCTGAGACCAGCTTGGTCGTGGAGACCCTAACCCAGTGGCACTAGAGGAATTAAAGACATACACACACATAGAAATATAGAGTTTGGAGTGGGAAAATCAGGGGCTGACAGCCTTCAGAGCTGAGAGCCCTGAACAGAGTTTTACCCACATATGTATTGGCAGCAAGCCAGTGATAAGCATTGTTTCTATAGATTATAGATTAACTGAAAGCATTCTTTATGGGAAAGAAGGGGATGGGCTGAAACAAAGGGATGGGCTCTGGCTAGTTATCTGCAGCAGGAACATGTCCTTAAGGCACAGATTGCTCATGCTACTGTTTGTGGTTCAGGAACGCCTTTAAGCGGTTTTCTGTCCTGGGTGGGCCAGGTGCTCCTTGCCCTCATTGTGGTAAACCCACAACCTTCAGTGTGGGTGTCGTGGCCACCACGAACATGTCACAGTGCTGCAGAGATTTTGTTTATGGCCAGATTTGGGGGCCTGTTCCTTTTTTTTTTTT
>NW_016857974.1:0-2482 GCF_001698545.2 Rhinopithecus bieti | reverse complement strand
ACTATATATTTTCTATTATATCTATAATAATTTATTAATTTGATAAATTATTATAAGTATTATCAATATATTATATTTTCTTAAATTATTGTTACATAATAACAAATTATTATATAATATATAGTTCATTGAATCAGTGCCTGTTAGTAATAGGTACTTTTATTAACAGGGTGTCATAAAAATAATTATTATTTATTTATTATGCTATATTGATGATAATACTTGATTATGATACCCAGTCTGTCTCATGCTTCTGGACACTAGACATCTGAAATCAGCTTGTCAGGTGGGCATATTCTCTCTGCCTGAAATTTTGCAGGGAATCCTTTCTTGATCCTTCTGACCAGATACTTTCAGTCATTAATCTTTGGCACTGCTTGGCTTATGGCTACCTCAGTCCCATCTCTGCCTCCATCTTTATATGGTCTTACCCTGTGTCTCTTCTTATAAAGACATCAGGAATAGTGAATTAGGGGCCCACTGCATGCCAGTATGACCAAATCTTAACTAATTACATCTGCAAAGACTCTATTTCCAAAGAGGGTCACATTCTGAGGTGCTAGAGGGTAGGGGCTCAACATATCATTTTGGGGAAAATAATTAGACATAACGTTTTCTATATAAAACAATCTGATAAGATTTTTATTAACTTTTGAAGCTATAAACTCTAATATGGCTATTCTGACATTCTCAAATACTGAAGCCCATATTTACTACTCTGTTCTCAGAAAAGCCCTTATAACTTAATAACCAGTTAATTTCTAATTGTTTCCTGCTTGTTTGCTCTTTAATATCGATTCCAGATTTCTTTTTTGTTAACTTTCGTTTTAGATTCATGAGTATTTGCGCAGATTTGTTTCAGATTTCTTTTTTTAAAAAAATACGTGTTCTTCCCTACATTCTACAAAATTCTTAGTCTTTAGCCATGTTTTAACAATCATTCATAGAAGCCACTCTTAGTTCCAGGAAATGAAATATAATACCCTTAACTTAGTGATTCATTACTCCTTGGAAAGTTTGGATGTTTGCTTTCTCTTTTTATTCATGTGCAGTTTTATTTATAAATGACCACAGATATGCTTTTGAAATTCAGTGATAACTCTACCTGAACTTTTCTTGTCTCCCAAGATGGATATGTGATACCTAACCCCCCATCCCGATGTATTATTATTAGGAGGTGAAGTCTTTGGCAGGTGAGTTGATCATAAGGGTAGAGTCCTCATGAATGGTATTAGTTCCTGTAAGTGGAAACCACCACCGCCCCATCACGCAAACATAAATTGGTTCTCAAACCACGACTATCAACACAGAAGACATCTGTGACCAAACCTGTAGGAGTCTCTCCCTACACAGCAAGCAAGCAAGCAAGCCATTGTGCAGCACATGCCAGCTGGGTGTCTTCCAATTCAGTTCTGACACTCTCTACATGGAGACAGCATCAGATCCCGCAGACAGAGGGCTCAGTCCCATAAGACTGCTCCCTCTTCCCAGGAGTCACAAGTCTGGGCCTTCAGAACTTCTGACTGGCCAGCTTCATGTTGTGTTCTGATAACTCCCTATGTAGATTGGTTTGATACTAAAAAACAAGTATATTAGTTTATTATAGAGGACATCATCAAGGACACAGGTGAAGAGATGCATAGAGGAAGATACGGGGGTAGGGGCAGGGAACTTCCATGCCCTCCAGTGTTGCACCACCCTCCTGGAAACTTCATGTGTTCAGCTATCCAGCATCTCTCCAAACTCAATCCTTTTGGGTTTTTATGGAGACTTCATTGGCTAAGCACAATTGACAACCATGTAGAAATGTGGCTGGACAAAATACTTGTGATTTAACACTAATAGACTGAGTGGAGAAACCCAGCAATGTCTGTCCTTTCAAATTCTTCTTGCTGTGTCTCTACAGCATTCCCTCCTCCAAGATATGGGGCAGGACCCCTTCTACAATGAAGGTCTTATGATTAACAATCAGAAAACCAAGGAAAGGCTTGGCACTGTGGCTCATGCCCACAATCTCAGCATTTTGAGAGATGGAGGTGAGCAGAACACTTCAGCCTGGAGTTCGAGACCATCCTGAGTAAGATGGCAAAACCAGTCTCCATAAAATTAGCTGGGGTTGTGTATGCCTGTAGTCCCAGCTACTTGGGAGTCAGAGGTAAGAAGATCGCTTGAGCCCAGTAGGGGAGGCTGCAATGAGCCATGATTGTGACAATGCACTCCAGCCTGTGTAAGAGGGAGACTGTGTCTCAAAATTGGGGGAAAGGGGGCGGAGCAAGATGGCTGAATAGGAACAGCTGTAGTCTCCAACTCCCAGCGCAAGCGACAGAGAAGACCGGTGATTTCTGCATTTTCAACTGAAGTACTGGGGTCATCTCACTAGGGAGTGCCGGACAATCGGTGCTGGTCAGCTGCTGCAGCCTGACCAATGAGAGCTGAAGCACAGCGAGGCATCGCCTCACCTGGAAGCGCAAGGGGAAGGGAA
>NW_016857973.1:0-1129 GCF_001698545.2 Rhinopithecus bieti | reverse complement strand
CCTTCATACCCATCAGCAGTCACTACCAGGTTTCAACCCCACCCTTTGTAAACATTAATCTACTTTTTGTCCCTATACATTTATCTTTTCTGATGTTTCATGTAAATGGAATTATACAGTATGGTAAACACACTTTTATCTATTGATTTTATATTCAACTGGGTTCGACATGTATCCAGAACCAAATGTTTACATTATCTTTCTAGAAGTTTGAAAATATTTATCTTCCTTGACACTTACTACTCTTTGTTTTCTGTTTCTCATATTGAAAGATATTTTCTTTTAAATGATTACATTCATTCATTTGCTTATTTTTCTCTTCTAGCAGGAGGTCTTTCTTTCCACTCTCAATAGAGCCTCTTTGGATATTAATTACTATCTCTTGATGATCCTCTTTCTGATGAACATCATCTAGTTGCTGTTCAAGCCACGGATTTTCACATTGGAGTTGACATATCCTCTCTTCTACACAGTTCCACATTCCAGTGGATTTACTCACTTTAGCTTCTGCATTTTGATACATCTCTTTCATTTCCTTTATTTGCTGCTGTGTTTGGCTTATGTCATTTTGTACAGTTTCTAAAGCTAATGACTTTTTTCTGAGAGTATCTCTTGTCTTACGGAACTTATCTTTTAAGGTAATTAATTTAATTTGCATTTTAGAAAGTTGTTCAGTAAGAAACTCATTCTTATCTTCTACTTCAGAAATATCAGAAGTCATTTTTACTTGTAGAGAAATGTCTTGTGTTCTCTCTAAAGCAAGTCTTAGGTTTCTTTCTGTTTTCACACTTTCACTGTGTTTACTTATAGCAGCAGCCAGTCTAGCCTGATATGATTCAATTTCAGCTTCCAGTCTTGCCTTGTTTTCTTTTGCCTTCAACAGTTTGGAATTGAGCCCTGTATTCTCAGCCTTGAGATCATGAAGCTCTTGTTGATACTTGAATGCTGTTTTTGTTATTGTTTCCTCATTGAGTTTTATACTCTTTTCAAGGTTAGCATGATTACCTCTCAAGTGAATGAATAACCTGCACATCGTACACTAACAAAGTTATTGTAATTGGATGTCCAGCTGGAGAAAAAGTTGAAGCAAAACTTTGAACCTTATAGAGCATAAATTCCAAAAGTTCAA
>NW_016857972.1:0-1058 GCF_001698545.2 Rhinopithecus bieti | reverse complement strand
CTGTGGCCCAGGCTGGAGTTCACTGGCGCCATCTCGGCTCACTGCAGCCTCTGCGTCCCAGGTTCAAGCGATGCTCCTGCCTCAGCCTCCTGAGCAGCTGCGAGTACAGGTGCACACCACCACACCGGCTAATTTTTTGTATTTTTAGTAGAGATACAGTTTCACCAGGTTGGCCAGGCTGATCTCGAACTCCTGACCTCAGGTGATCCGCCCGCTTCAGCCTCCCAAAGTGCTGGGATTACAGGCGTGAGCCACCACGCCCGGCCCACTGCATGTATTTCTATAAGAATTTTTACAAAATGATGCATCTTAACAAAATGAGATACATAATCTGGTACTTTGTCTTTTCTTTTCTTTTCTTTTCTTTTTACTTCTCAGAAACAAGGTCTCGCTCTGCTGCCTAGGCTGGAGGGCAATTCTCCAACTCCTGGGCTCAAGGGATCCTCCCACAGTGCTGGGGTTACAGGCACGTATCACCACACCTGGCCGTTTTATGAAAGAAAGATCACATTTTGAGCACTTTAGCATATTCAGAAACAATTTAATCACAGCATCCCATTTACCACAAGGACCATCCTCACTGTACTGCCGGACTCTGCTGTTATAAACGTCGGTGACGTGAACGTCCACACAACCAACTCCCAGGCCACACCTTCGGTCATGCCCCGAGTGCAGACCCATGGGTCAGAGGCATGAGCATCATGAGGCTCCCTGCAGGTGCCACTAAGGCCGCTGCTGGTGGGTCTGACTCACCCACCAGAGTCCGGGGCTGTGCTTGGTCTTTGCCAATGTGATACATCAAGGCAGTTTTCTGGGCTGCTGCTTGCATCTTTACATGACAGTTAAAAACACGAGTGCAAGACTGAGAACAACACACTGCGTACAAGTAATAAAAACAAACACTTCTAAACCACCAGGGTAAAACTTCTAGAATATCCCCTTGATTTATTTCCTGTTTCTCACTAAAGACACCACACGGCCTGGCTGACCTTCCAGCCTGCCCACCAGCCCAAGGCCGGCCTCCCACCACACAGAGGCCAGCCGTCCAGCCCCACCAC
>NW_016857971.1:0-863 GCF_001698545.2 Rhinopithecus bieti | reverse complement strand
CCAAGTGCGCTTTCCATTTTCTTACTCTAAAACTTTTAAATAAACATCCACATTTGCTGTGAAATTTTCTCTCTCTTTTGCTACTTTATTCCCCCCAGCAAATTCTTTCTTCTGAGGAGGCTAGAGGTGAGGTTACTGCAGACCATGACAGATTTGACACCAGTAATGCAGACACTTTGCACTGGTAGCAGGTCGAGGAGCTGGTGGACAGTGTGGCTGGAATACCTGGCTACTATGAGGCTGGCCTGGCCCCAGCCAGGTCTGGACTGTGGAGGGACCAGAACACTAAATGCACTCTGAGAAATGCTGAGGAAGAAATTATGTCTTTTTACTAAAGTGAAATTCTTTCATATAATAAAAAAATTAATGTGTCTTAACGAATTATTTAGTGACCGTTAGTACATGCACATTTGTCTACAACTACCACCTCTTAGTTCCAAATTATTTTCAGTATCTCAAAAGAAGTACCCTATCTATTAAGGAACACTACTAAATCCGTCCTCTTTCTGCTACCTAGCAAACATTAATATGATTTTGTCTCTATGTATTCACTTATTCTAAACATTTATATAAATAAAATCATACAGAATGTGACTTTTATGTTCAGATTCTGAAACAAAATGGTTTTAAAGTTTCTCCACACTGTAGCATTAGTGTTGTAATCCTTTTACAGCTGAATATTATGTCACTGTATGGACATATTATATTTTGCTTCCTATTTTTTCTTGGTGGACATTTCTTTGGGTTGTTTCCACATATTATTTATTGTGAATGTTGCTATGAACATATGTATACATGCTTTTGTTTGAATACCTGTTTTATATTTTGTATGTATAGTTTGGAGTTGATTTTGTGGGTTCTAT
>NW_016857970.1:0-1061 GCF_001698545.2 Rhinopithecus bieti | reverse complement strand
AAAAAGAGTAAGCTTCAAATTGGCATCTTGTTAAGTTCATGATTTTAGCTGAGTAAAATCACTGCTATGTTTCCCACAGTACTGTGTTGTGTGATAATGAGTAACAGATGAAAATTTTTGTATGAGGACACACGTGCTATTATCAGAGGTGACTTGCATGGAGTTTGTGTTGAGAGCCATGCTGCTATGTACATTGTTCTACATTTTTGTTTTCCATTGCCTACTGTGTATGTTTCAATTACTACTTGGTGCGTACCTAAGAGTGTTGTGGTTAGCCACAGGTTTTGGGGGATGTTCAGCTTTACAGATCATATTAAACAGTTTTCCAAAGTGGTTGCAATGATTCACTCTTCTCACTCAGAATTCATCAGGGATACTGTGGATTCACATTAGAACATATGCTTGACTGTTAGCTGATTTGTTTCTATTTGACCAACTTGCAAAATACATCATATGAATAAAATATCATCTAACACGTATGCTCATCTCATTTTGACAGATGATGTGGCTGGATGTTTTGAAGCTCACACCTCTAATCTCAGCACTTTGGGAGGCCAAGTTGAGAGAATTGCTTGAGCCCAGGGGTTCAAGACTAGTCATAGTGAGACTCCCTCTCTACAAAAAAATTAGGCAGGCGTGGTGGTGCATGCCTATAGTCCCAGCTACTGGGGAAGCTGAGTTGGAAGGATTGCTTGAGACCAGAGGTTGGAGGCTGTAGTGGTGAATTAAGTTATTGCCACTGCCCTCCAGCCTGGGCAGCAAAGTAAGACACTGTCTCTGAAAATAAATGTAAAACAAACAAACAAACAAACAAACAAACAAACAAACAAACAAAACCACACAAAACATAATGTGCTTCCATTTAAGGAAATATTTTCTTTCTTACATTTTTTTACTCTGTTAAGTAAGTTCCATCTGATTTCCAATTTACAGAATATTTTGAGATATGACAATTAAATATTATCAATGATTTTTCTTTTCCCAGTTAGAGGATCCTATTTTCTCTCCTAATCCAAAATTGAGATAAATGTCATTCCTAGACTTTTAATAAGCAATCTTTG
>NW_016857969.1:0-1195 GCF_001698545.2 Rhinopithecus bieti | reverse complement strand
ATATAGTACATATCTAATCACATAAAGCAGGCAGATAGATTGATGAATAAATCACATATGAAAATGAAAAGTGCCATACAAAATGTCATCTTATAGGAGTTATCTCATCAGTAGAGCTATGCCTAGAACCTATCAATAATATTTTCTTTACTCAAAAGTCTTTATTTATTTTTCTTCCCTTCCTCTCTTAGCAGTCTGTCTTTTTTTCTTTGTGGAAATAGATACTGGAAAATAAGTGGCTGGCAGAGTAAGGAAGGTGGTTAGGCTAGAATGTGCCCATAAAGAAGGACTCACCTGAGAAATTTATCTAAGATATGAAAATGCAAAATGAACTTAAGAGTTTTGTATGTAGTCTGGTGTGGTGTGGTATGGATCGTGGATGCAAGAAACAATCCTGAAAAAGTGGTTTTTGACAAGATGCTAAATTAATCATAGCCATTATAAGAATTTTGAACATCATATTATAGACAATAAGCGACCACTGAAAAAATTGTGTTTTACTTAGATAATTTTAATAGCAATGTAAAGCATGATTACAGAGATAAAACAGAAATAAGGAACAGATAGAATGTAAGAATTCATGCAAAAGATGATAGCATCTTAGAGGAAAGACAGGAGGAGAAAATTTCAGGAAATCTTCTTGAACGTATAATTACAAAGATTTTTAATATGTGTTTGGTAGCCCATTATGTGTGCATAGATGGATAGATACAACAATGAGAGCTGAGGCAAAGAAACTTTTGACCTAAACTGCTGGAAGGATTGAATTAAAACCATAAATGCTACTAGAAAGTCTCTCCAAAATTACTCTTAATGTTAAAGGTCTTTCATACTAGTCATGATGAAATAAAGATTAGTCACAATAGAAATAAAGCTGGGCTGGGCGCAGTAGCTCATGCCTATAATCCCAGCACTTTGGGAGGCCAAAGCTGGTGGATCTCCAAAGGTCAGGAGTTTGAGACCAGCTGGGCCAACATGGTGAAACCCCGTCTCTACTAAAAATATAAAAATTAGCCAGATGTGGTGGTGCACACCTATAATCTCAGTTACTTGGGAGGCTGAGGCAGGAGAATCGCTTGAACCCAGGAGGCAGAGGTTGCATTGAGCCAAGATGGCACCATGGCACTCCAGGCTGGGCAACAGGTCAAGAGTCTGAGAAAGAAGAAAGAAAGAAAGAAAGAAAGAAAGAAAGAAA
>NW_016857968.1:0-2466 GCF_001698545.2 Rhinopithecus bieti | reverse complement strand
TAATTATAATTAAATTTTGCTTTGTAAATATTTCTTCTTTCATCCTTTTAGTTTTTACTATCAATGGTATGCAAATGTGTGACCACTGAAACATGAATGCTTATAGACAATACAGTTTAGTGGAAACAGTATTCTATTGACTTATTAGTGCTAAGTGCAAGTTCTATCAATGCCACTATAGTAGTATGACTATATTAGTTAAAATAAATGTAGTTGCATAAAAAAGAAAGCTAGCTGCAGTGGTTTCCCTAATAGGATTATATTTTATCATAAAAAAGAGGCCCAGAGCTAAGCAGTCCAAACTGCAACTGGTCAAGTAGATATTACATTTCTTTGTAATCCAGCATCATTAGCATGTGCATGTTATATGCCTGGTTGCAAGTCAGCTGCTCCAACTTCTAATAAGCCATGTGACCTCTAGGCAGGAAAAAAAAAAACAAAAAAGACTAAAGGCAAAATGAGCTGAATCTATTCTTTTATGAGGAAATAATCCGGGAATTCTATCCACTAGATATCTTTGCTAACACATCATTAGCTATCAGTGTGATATCTGTCTCAACAAAGTAGTGTGAGTATATGAATATTTTAAAGTAGTATGTTGGCATGCAAATAAAATTGGTGTTATATTAGTAAAAAAGAAAATAGGATGGCTATTTTCCCATATTCTTATTTTCTCATGTGAAAATGTAGAGATTGTATAATCTGTAAGGCCCAGTCAATTATAAGAATCTGTGATTATGTATAAACTGAAAACTTGACCAATGTATTCAAATATCGCTTGTATTTCATATCATAGTCTAACAAAAAACCAATTGCCTGGCTGTAATGGAACAACGCTGGGAATTGTATTTGTGATTATGATAGCAGAATGTTCTTTTAGAACTCAAAGGTTCTCTTTCATCAGAATAAGCAATATCTCTGAATACTGAGTAAGCTAATGTCAGAAATGAGTTAATTAGAATTTTACTTTTATATTGTTTACATCAGATCTAAAAGACTCTTGAGTTTCAAAGTAGCAGAAATGCAATTTCATGGTATTCTGCTTAAGTGACTTAGAGATATATACTAACTGCCTAAAGTTGATTATTTTAATGATTTTAAGTCTACCGAAACTCAAATACAGATTTGTGATTTTCTAACCAATATACTTGTTCCAGAATGAAGACTCTAATCTGAATGTTAAATTATAAATTTTTTCATCAAAACTAATGTGCAGACCACAAAGAAGATAATCTTAGTAAAAGTAGCTAAAACTCTATAAAAGTTTTATACACAATTTATGACTGGTAAATCAGGCATAGAATAAACTATCACAGAATCTAAACACAATTACCAAATAACCTGAGGTTATTGGTAGAGCTAATCTAGCCTTTTAATCAAATATTCACTAAAATAGATTTAGATCATTGACAGAATAATTAGTTAATTGAAATTTCTGTTTTGCCAAGTGGCTATTTGTCATTTTATAAACACAAGCACTATTTTATATTCTGGTAGATGCTGAATTTGAGTAAAATATTTAGAGCTATATGCTATTTAAGTTAATACAGTGATGCATTACCTCTTAGTAATTTAAAGAGTCATATTTAAAACACATACTCTGCTTTAAATTCACATATTGACTCATTTATCAGGCACAATAAAGATTTTTTACATTAAGATTAATAAGCAATATGAACATTTGATTTGTAAAAGTAAATATAATTTCCTCTATTTCATACGTAACATTGTGAAGCTCAAAATTCTTAAATAGTTGTTATATACATATTTTATACCTTTAGGAGTTACAAATTATTTTAAACTTGGTAATAATTATGTTGCATTGATTGCCTCAATTGAGATAGTTCAGTATAATCGGTATACATAACCAAAATAATTGGTAAAACCTAAGAGCTACTGTCTTAAGAAGTTCGTTGAATCACAAGAAGCCTATATAAAAGGAACCAGTTGGTAGAAACATGCTAAAACAAGACAAGAGATAATTTTATTTTACAAATTATCTTAAAACAAGCACTACTACTGAATGGAATGATATACTTATGTGCAAAATAAAATAATCACTAATCTAGAATATGAAAATATTATTCAAGAAAACAAGGTATTTTCAGGCAAACAAAACCTGAAAAAATTTGCCATAAATAGGCATGCATTAAAGTCAATACTAAAGGATGTTTTCAGACAGAATGAAAATATTCTAGCAAGAGGTAGGAAATGAGGAAAAGCAATAAAAAAAAAGAGAGAAACAGTAAAATGTAGTTAATTTAAAATACTGTTGAAAAGTAAACCAATGCACATAATAATTTGATATATATTACATATGATTTATATGCACACATATAATTAAATATATGTTAATTATTAAATAACAAGTACATGGTTATCCAAGGGCTTCAATAAGATTTTCTCATATCTTTTTTGATTTTAAAATTTTCAGTGTTGAAAGTAAGTAGAAAGATTCATCATAAG
>NW_016857967.1:0-1480 GCF_001698545.2 Rhinopithecus bieti | reverse complement strand
CCCAGGCTGGAGTGCAGTGGCCGGATCTCAGCTCACTGCAAGCTCCGCCTCCCGGGTTCACGCCATTCTCCTGCCTCGGCCTCCCGAGTAGCTGGGACTACAGGTGCCCACCACCTCGCCCGGCTAGTTTTTTGTATTTTTTAGTAGAGACGGGGTTTCACCGGGTTAGCCAGGATGGTCTCAATCTCCTGACCTCGTGATCTGCCCTCCTCGGCCTCCCAAAGTGCTGGGATTACAGGCTTGAGCCAGCACGCCTGGCCAATAAGGCAGTTTTTAATGCCACTATGCCACCTTGTTCAAGAAGCATTAGACAGCCAGGCGCGGTGGCTCATGCCTATAATCTCAGCATTTTGGGATGCCAAGGCAGGCAGATCATCTGAGATCAGGAGTTCAAGACCAGCCTGGCCAACATTGTGAAATCCCGTCTCTACTAAAAATACAAAAAAATTAACCGGGCGTGGTGGCGAGGCTACTCCACCCCAGGTCCCTCTGTGGTTGTGCAGTAATCACTGAGTGTGCAGAAAATTCACTCAAAGGGTATTGAAAAAAAGTAAAACGTGTGCTTCTGTTGCGGGAAGTCAGGGACCCTGAACAGAGGGACCGGCTGAAGCCACGGCAGAAGAACATAAATTGTGAAGATTTCATGGACATTTATTTGTTCTCCAAATTAATATTTTTATAATTTCTTATGCCTGTATTTACTTTAATCTCTTAATCCCATCATCGTCATCTTCTTCATAAGCTAAGGAGGATGAATGTCACTTCAGGACCCTGTGATGATTGTGTCAACTGCACAGATTGTTTGTAGAGCATCTGTGTTTGAACAATATGAAATCTGGGCATCTTAAAAAAAGAACAGGATAACAGCAATGTTCAGGGAACAAGAGAGGTAACTTTGAACTGGCTGCCGGTGAGCTGGATAGAACAGAGCTATATTTCTCCTCTTTCAAAAGCAAACAGGAGAAATATCACTGAATTCTTTTTCTCAGCAAGGAACATCCCTGAGAAAGAGAATGTGCCCTGAAGGTAGGCTTATAGACGGCCCCTTTAAGGCGTGCCGCCTTTTACGGTTGAAGCCGAAGGGATGAAATAAGCCCTGGTCTCCTGTAGCACTCCCAGGCTTATTAGGATGAGGAAAATTCCCGCCTAATAAATTTTGGTCAGGGCTGGGCGCAGTGGCTCAAGCCTGTAATCCCAGCACTTTGGGAGGCCAAGACGGGTGGATCACGAGGTCAGGAGATCGAGACCATCCTGGTAACACGGTGAAACCCCGTCTCTACTAAAAAATGCAAAAAAACTAGCCGGGCGAGGTGGCGGGCACCTGTAGTCCCAGCTACTCAGGAGGCTGAGGCAGGAGAATGCTGTGAACCCAGAAGGCGGAGCTTGCAGTGAGCCGAGATCCGGCCACTGAATTCCAGCCTGGGCGACAGAGCGAGACTCTGTCTCAAAAACAAATAAAATAAAATAAAAAAATTTTGGT
>NW_016857966.1:0-1697 GCF_001698545.2 Rhinopithecus bieti | reverse complement strand
ATGCAATAAAAAGGAATTATTTTATTACAAATACCAGACATACAAAATTTAAGCCCACGCTTTTATTTTAGATTGCTGTACACGTTTCTAAAGATTTACTCTCAATTTCTGTTCTTATGTCTTCATAATAGAATATCTGTATCTGTTTCTGTGTGTGTGTATGTATGAGTGTATGCAAGTGTGCTCCAAAAGCTCTACTATTTAGAGCTCATGTTTAATGAGTCATTTTGGATAACCAGTCTAAGGGAGTTCTACTTTTGTATAATTGTTTTGTTTTATTTTATTTAAATCATTAACACTTTTCAAAACAACTGTATCAAATAAAAGTCATTTGGTCATTTGAAGCATTTACATACACTGCTTTCTTCTTAAACAGATTTTATTGAATGTAAATCTGCTTTCTCTGGCTAACTCAGCAGCATCATCATGAGTATTAACTATTTTGCTTCACTATAAAACTAGGTGATGCCTTCAAGGGCTACTAATGCATGGAGAGCTGTTAGTTTCCACATTGTGTGACCCTGGTCAGTTATGCATGCCGTGGTTCCTTTTACACCTTTCTGGTTCTCTGTAAGGTGCCACTTCTTCCTACTCTCAATTTAGCGACTTAGGATAATTTCTTTCCTATTTCGAGTTGTATGTTTCTGACCTTCTAAGTTCTTAGAAATCAGAACACTTCTTCCCCATCAAGCTAATTTAAATTAGGTAAAAATTATCAGCAAGGAGGAACTAATGGCCTTATAATGATTCATATACTAACTGCTTTCAGAAAAGCTTAGAGATAATCTGTCCATAATAAAATTTTCCAGGAGATTTGGTCACTTATTGTTATTCTTTCTACGCCATTGTGTTTGTTTCCTTACTTCTCAGCTATATTAAAATAGGGAAGTTTTCATTTGCTGAGTCCTATTTTAGAGACCAATAATTCCATTTACATGGGAAAGGAAATATGTGGATATGATTATTCATGATGTTCTAGAGTAGTATCACAACCATTTGTTTAATGGTTAATAAAATGGTTAATAATAAAAAGAAGGATACAGCACTAATTCTTGATATCTCCCTTCTTTATTTTCTTCTAGTAAAACATCCATAACTTTTCCTATTCTTCCCCAGTTGTATTATTACTTGTGAACACCGTGGATCATTCTTCTTGTTGAATGAAATAGTACAAATTTAGTATTCAATAATCTTATCTTTGTACTTTTCTTTATAAAGTTTTATTCTCAGTGGCTTCCTAAAGGAAGACTTTATTCTACTTGGTTTATGCAGTTGGGCTGCATTCTACCTATTTCTCTCAACACTCATTGTCTATTCCAATCAGGTTGTGCAATTCTTTGTCCCTGCTCATAAACCAAATTCATTTCACCTTTACTCCATTCCCGTGCTATTCTTTTTACCTGGAATATTTTCTTTTTTTCCCCTTTCTCAATCATATACATCCCTCAAGGTTCAAGCCAAGTCCGGTAACTTCATGAAATCTATTTCTATCATCTGATTTCCACATGGATTATCTTGTAATAGTAAGCCCTGCATTTGCTATTATTTATTAAAGACCTCTTGTGTTCTGGATGCTATTCAAAGTATTTTACAAAAATGATTCCATGTAATATTCAAAAAATTTAGCAGATATGTATTATTATTTCATGTTTAGTGAAACCAAAGTAATTAAAGAGTTTTCATCATTATGTGGCTAA
>NW_016857965.1:0-940 GCF_001698545.2 Rhinopithecus bieti | reverse complement strand
CATCATATGTGTGCATGTGTCTTTACAGTAGAATGATTTATAATCCTTTGTGTATATACCCAGTAATGGGATTACTGGGTCAAGTCGTATTTCTGGTTCTAGATCCTTGAGGAATCGCCACACTGTCTTCCACAATGACTGAACTAATTTACACTCCTACTGACAGTGTAAAAGTGTTCCTATTTCTCCACATCCTCTCCAGTATGTGTTGTTTCTTGGTTTTTTTGTTTGTTTTTTTGGGTTTTTTTGAGACGGAGTCTCACTCTGTCACCCAGGCTGGCATGCAGTGGTGTGATCTCAGCTCACTGCAACCTCCACCTTCCAGGGTTCAGGCAATTCTCCTGCTTCAGCCTCCCGAGTAGCTGGCACTACAGGCACCCGCCACCACGCCTGGCTAACTTTTATATTTTAGTAGAGATGGGGTTTCACCATATTGGCCGGCTGGTCTCGAACTCTTGAGCTTATGATCCACCTGCCTGGGCCTCCCAAAGTGCTGGGAATACAGGCGTGAACCACCATGCCTGGCGTTTCCTGACATTTTAATGATCGCCATTGTAACTGGCATGAGATGGTATCTCATTGTGGTTTTGATTTGCATTTCTCTAGTGACCAGTGATGATGAGCTCTTTCTCATATGTTTGTTGGCCACATAAATGTCTTCTTTTGAGAAATGTCTGTTCATATCCTTTGCCCACTTTTTGATGGGGTTGTTTTTTTCTTGTAAATTTAAGTTCCTTGTAGATTCTGGATATTAGCCCGTTGTCAGATGAGTAGACTGCAAAAATTTTCTCCCATTCTGTAGGTTGCCTGTTCACTCTGATGGTAGTTTCTTTTGCTGTGCAGAAACTCTTTAATTTAGTTAGATCCCACTTGTGAATTTTGGCTTTTGTTGCCATTGCTTTTGGTGTTTTAGTCACAAAGTCTTTGTGCATGCCTATGT
>NW_016857964.1:0-451 GCF_001698545.2 Rhinopithecus bieti | reverse complement strand
TCATTCAATTAATATACTTTGCCATGATTATTTATTCATGCATTGTTTTGTTTGTTTGTTTGTTTGTTTTTGTTTTTTGTTTTGAGACGGAGTCTTGCTCTGTCGCCTGGGCTGGAGTGCACGCCTCCCGGGTTCACGCCATTCTCCTGCCTCAGCCTCCTGAGTAGCTGGGACTACAGGCGCCCGCCACCTCGCCTGGCTAGTTTTTTGTATTTTAGTAGAGACGGGGTTTCACCGTGTTAGCCAGGATGGTCTCTATCTCCTGACCTCGTGATCCGCCCGTCTCGGCCTCCCAAAGTGCTGGGATTACAGGCTTGAGCCACCGCGCCTGGCTTGTTTTATATATATATATATATATATACGCATATATGCGTATATATATAATATATATATTTGTATTCATCCGTTTGACATTATCTTCCTTTAGTAACTAATCCCTTTATATCTAGAC
>NW_016857963.1:0-449 GCF_001698545.2 Rhinopithecus bieti | reverse complement strand
ATCCCTTGAGCCCAGGAGTTGGAGACCAGCCTGGGCAATATAGTGAGACCCTGTCTCTGCAAAAAAAAAAAAAAAAATCAAAAATTAGCTGGGCATGGTGGCATATGCCTATAGTTCTAGCTACTAGGGAGGCTGAGGTGGGAGCATCACTTGAGCCTGGGAGGCTGAGGCTGCAGTGAGCTGTGATTCCACCGCTGCATTCCAGCCTGGGTGACAGGGCAAGACCCTATCTCAGAGATAAACAAAGACAAGTGTACAAACTTGGGGTTGTTTAAAATGCAGATTTCTACATTTCCCAGGGTAAGTTTCCCAGCGATTCTGATCCATTAGATAAGTGAGGAGTTGTATTTCTTCAAGATTGTTGTCTCAGCTTCTTTGAAATTCCAGTCTTTGATTTTTTTTTTTGAAGACGAAATCTCTCTTTGTCGCCCAGGCTGGAGTGCAGGGTC
>NW_016857962.1:0-1704 GCF_001698545.2 Rhinopithecus bieti | reverse complement strand
TATATATATATAGTATACACACACACACACACATATAAAGTAAATGAAAAGGAGAAATTAGAGCCTGGCATTTTATCCTATAACCTAAGCAGAGTCAAAACAACTACATTTTAATTAAAAAAGGATTTTTTCCCACATAACATTTAGCTCTCTATCCTGACTCAAGGAGATATAGTCATGAAAAGCCCAAAATACTGTAGCATATATACTACATAAAAAATACTGTTAGATTTTCTTATTGTAACATTAAACATAATTCCTCAATTCAGTTCAAACTTCAGTGGTTCCCAACTTAATAGAGAGAATTATCACTCATCTGGTTGAATAAGCCAGGAACCTGGGTGTTGTACTGAACCAGTCTTTCATTCAGGCTCTCCATTTCCAATCCATCATATATCCATTTATTTCTCTCCAACCATTCCACTTCTGGTTTCATTTTCACCACTTTAGTCTAAGGTACCATCATCTCCTATGCAGATTACTTCAGGAGCTCGTAACTGGCCTCTGTTCTTCCATCTACCCAGGTCGTATCCAGTCTCTGCAAGAACAAATCTGATTATGTTATTCTCTTGCTTTAAAAGTCTTCAAAAGCACTTAGAATGAAATCCCAACCTGAAACCTGGCCTACAACTCCTGCATGAGCTGCCCTGCCTATAGCTCCAGTCTCATTTCATTCATCACTCACTGTAGGTAACTTCTTATGCCCCAGCCTGTCATGACCTTCTTTCAGTTCTGGAAATGTTCTATTCTCTTTCCCACTTTGGTGTCTGTGTATGTCCCTGGTCTCTAGACTATTCCTCAAATACATCAACCCTCTTCATTTAAGTTCTCATCAAGTTTAATAATAATTCAATGCTAAATTATAATCCATATAGTAAAGAGAAAATGGGCTCATCTCCAGATTTAATCAATAATTATAAATTATAGAACTAACTTCATAAGCTCTTTAAAAAGTGTCAAAGAATAATAAATGTAAACAACAGAGAAAGGATAGTATATGTAAATGAAGAATTAACCTAGGATTTATGAGTTGTAGGGGAAGAACAAGGGAAGAATGATACATGTTTATTTGAATAAAACCAAATAGCTGAAGAAAGATCTGAATGGACAAATTACAAAATTCACACAAGTTCCAAGCAAGAATCCTGAGATAAGATCCATACCAACACCTTGAATTTTAAAGCAACTTTTCTGAGGTATAATTTATATACCATAAAACTTAGCTTTGTGAATATACAATCTCATGGGTTTTTTTCTAAATTTACAGTTTCCATCACCCCAAAATGTTTCTTTATACAAATTCGCAGTCAATCCTTGTTCTCACCCTCAGCCCTAAAGAACCACAGATCTGCTCTGGACTTTTCGTATATAAAGAATCATATGATATCTATTCTATACTTGTACTCTGTGGTAATCTTTTGAGGTACATGTATCAGTTTAAGTAGTTTGTTTCTTGTTATTGCTGAAGAGTATTCAATTCTTTTAAATGTATTGATACTTATTTAATGGCCTAGCATATGATCCATATTGGAGAATGTTCCATTTGTGCTTGAAAAGAATGTGTATTCTTTGTTGGTGGAGTGTAAATTAGTTCAGCCATTGTGGAAGACAGTGTGGTGATTCCTCAAGGATCTACAACGAGAAATACCATTTGATCTGGCATTCCCATTACTGGGTATATACACAAAGGATTATAAATCATTC
>NW_016857961.1:0-1701 GCF_001698545.2 Rhinopithecus bieti | reverse complement strand
TAATTGTAGAATTTAGATATATATATATATATATATATATTATTTTTTTTTTTGAGACAGAGTCTTGGTCTGTTGCCAAACTGGAGTACAGTGGCACGGCTCACTGCAACCTCTGTCTCGGGTTCAGGCGATTCTCCTGCCTCAGCCTCCGAGTAGCTGGGACTACAGGCCCACGCACCACCACAGCCAGATAATTTTTGTACTTTTGTACTTTTAGTAGAGATAGGGTTTCACCATGTTGGCCAGGATGGTCTCAATCTCTTGACCTCGTGATCCCCCCGCCTTGGCCTCTCAAAGGGCTGGGATTACAGGCATGAGCCACGATCCTTAGTATCTATGTAACAGAGTCATACAAACATGTTGAACTGGTTTGTCAGTAAGGTTGGCATTATGGAGAAAGATGGAAATTTAAACATTAAAAGATTTAAAAGTCAAGTTGGTTTTTGCTTTAGCTTGTCATTCATCATTAGTTCCAGTTCCAAACTCAACTTACTCAGCTTCTGGTGTGTAGAACCTAAAGGATTATGGATGTTTTTCTAAAATTAAGGGTTGGTTTTTTTGGGAGGGTGGTTTAGACAATACTGTATGTTTTATTACTCTTTTTAGTGGTGGAATTTTGGTTAGTCCTTTTGCAAATTTTGAGAATTTTAACATCTACTTTTTCCCTTCATTCTTTCCAAATGAAAACTGTTACCATTATTTCTGCTTTGAAATTAGTATCAAAGGCTATCTGTATTTATGTGAGCAACATGCCAAATATTTTGATAGCTTGTACTCCATCTCTCCCGTTCCATATTTTGGTATAATTATTAGGGAGCAGATCAGAAATTTTGCTACATCTGATCAATAATTATGATTTTTTTTAACCTTAGAGGAATTCGAACTGTGTCATTCAGTGATGTGTAATACTAATACATAGTTTTAGTATCTTTTGTTATTTCAACCACCAGACTCTCTAGTAGCTAATTTTAGGACTTATGTTAATTATCAAAACTGCAGTGTCTCACTGTGTAACCATTTCTGAGGCACCTGTAAATAATATCCGATGTTACAGAGATGATCCCAGAAAAAGCCTTCAGTGAAGGAAAAAACTTAAAACTTACTACACACGTAGCCTCATCAAATTTGTTTCCCCAAATGTAGATATGAGAGAATGTGAGATTTGTTTTCATTGATTGTGAAAGAGCAACAAGTCCTTCTCCCTCTATGTTGTTGCTGATTACTGACAACCTGAAACCAACAGTTCCACAAGGAAAGAATACAAAAATTAGCAACATTTCTTACAAACATTTTCTTGTGTAGTCTTAGCATTATTCCTCAGTATGTTGTAATGTAGTGGTAGAAATACTGACCCATTTAATTCCTAAAATCCAAGAAACTTAGTTTTCTAATTAGATCTTTGGGTACTTACTAGAGCTAACTACATTTTGAAAGTCTTCTGTTTTATATTTTTCAGTAAATGTTTGGGTGGATAGCAGATATATTTTCTGGATAAATGCATCCAAGTATTTTATTCTTTAGTTAATTTTATTTTAAAAGTCTTGATCATATTGAATGCTTCTGATTTTCTATTAGAATTCAAGATAAATAATATAAGCAATACAAATTTTCTCATTAATTTGAAGGAACCATTAGTAGAACCAGTCTAATTGTAAAAGACAGTACATTTGAACAATAGAAATTTTTTTTTTTTTTTTTTTT
>NW_016857960.1:0-1705 GCF_001698545.2 Rhinopithecus bieti | reverse complement strand
CCAGATCTCAGCTCACTGCAAGCTCCGCCTCCCGGGTTCACGCCATTCTCCTGCCTCAGCCTCCCGAGTAGCTGGGACTACAGGCGCCGCCACCTCGCCCGGCTAGTTTTTTGTATTTTAGTAGGGACGGGGTTTCACCGTGTTAGCCAGGATGGTCTCGATCTCCTGACCTCATGATCCGCCCGTCTCGGCCTCCCAAAGTGCTGGGGATTACAGGCTTGAGCCACCGCACCCGGCCTATCATATGGATTAATAGTAGGTGGCATATTTTTTCTCATCTCCAGGTCGGAATAAAATAAATCTTATTTTATCTGGTAACAGATGATTACCCATTATCATTATTTATCACAACATTCATGTTTTTCCAGATTTGGCCAGTGACACCCTTTCAGACTGGCTCTTGGGATCTTTGGACATAATCCCCCCACCTTTTTTTTATAAGCACGTGTTTAACATTTTTAGTTTCAACAATTCAGTAAAAGCTAGTCAACATCAGTACAGAACAAGTCCACACGGTTGACAGCCATGTACATAAATGCAAGAATACCAAACCTCACACGAACCAAAAAGTATCAGCTCTGACAATGTTGACTATTTAGCTGTGACTAGTAGGTCATAAATCTTCGCCTGAGCAAGGTACACATTCAAATGTTTTTTACAACTAAGACTAGAACAAGAATTTTATGTTTCTAAAAGGAGAAGCATAAAAGTCAGTGTGTCGAAGAACATAAGGATGTGATAGAAAAGAGATTTGAGCTGGGTGCGGTGGCTCATGCCTGTAATCCCAGCACTTTGGGAGGCCGAGGTGGGCAGATCACCAGGTCAGGAGATTGAGACCATCCTGACTAACACGGTGAAATCCCGTCTCTACTAAAAATCAAAAAAATAGCCAGGCGTGCTGGTGGGCGCCTGTAGTCCCAGCTACTCAGGAGCCTGAGGCAGGAGAATGGCGTGAACCCGGGAGACGGAGCTTGCAGTGAGCCGAGATTGCGCCACTGCACTCCAGTCTGGGAGACAGCGAGACTCCATCTCGGAAAAAAAAAAGGAGATTTGAGTGGGCACAAAGTTAGTGCAGCGTGTTAATACTTTTACATATAAGGATGTGATAGAAAAGAGATTTGAGAGGGCACAAAGTTACTACATCATGTTAATACTTTGACATATTAAAATCCCTCTGCAGCCAGGCGCAGTGACTGACGCCTGTAGTCCCAGCTACTCAGAAGGCTGAGAGAGGAGGAAGACCTAAGCCTAGGAGTTGGAGGTTGTAGTATTACTGTGATTGTGCCTCTGCACTCCAGCCTGGGCAACAGAATGAGACCCCATCTCTCAAAAAAAAAAAAAAAAAGAAATATTTTGGAAGCAAACTTTATATAGAATGTTTGTATATAGGTTTTTTTTAAAAGTCGTCAGTGTCATCATTAAACTAAAATGCCGGTTGTGCTTTTGTCTCCAAACTGATTGTAATATTTTTGAGTTGAGTCAAAACATCTCAGAAAGATCCAGTTACTGTTGATGACAATGAATGTGACATGCTGACAGAATTTAAGAGGGTACAATTTTTCACTGGTGAGAGCCGAAAAAGCTTGGTAATTTTCAGTAATGTTGGGGTCACTACAGTGAATAGATCTGCAAAACGACATATCTTAAACCCAGACAAATGTTATGAATACTGGTTCTGTTTAATAAATGACCAATGTTTGGTTTT
>NW_016857959.1:0-371 GCF_001698545.2 Rhinopithecus bieti | reverse complement strand
TTTGAAAGGATTTCATTATAAAGAACAAAGTCTCCTAATCTTTGCATAGCATTGACATACTTTTTAAATATACAAGACATAGAATACATCACTTTCCCTCAATATCATAAGTTCCCAACTTGTTATTAATCTAAGAATTCAGAATTTTGAGTAATTGTTTTTGCATCAGATTATTTACTTCAGTGCTCTCGATCATGATGGTGCATTGGAACCATCTGGGTTAACATTTGTTTTTTATTACCAATACCTGGGCTCCAACCAAGTACAATGAAACAGGAATGTGCAGAGTGGGCACTGGAACGAAGGAGAACAAGATCAAAGGATATTTTATTTTTATCTCTATCAGTGGGTCAAAGTCCTTTCAGAAGGAG
>NW_016857958.1:0-939 GCF_001698545.2 Rhinopithecus bieti | reverse complement strand
AAAAGGACAGTACCTAGTCCCCAGTAAGGGCTCAATTAATGAGATTTGTAACTGTTACTACGATTCCCTAAACCTCAAAGGGTTATAGAGTATCAGAGTAGCCACAGTGAAAGGGAGACAGTCAGTGATGTGACTGTAGAGGGGCAGTCCATGAGATCTATGAGGATTAGAAAGAAAAGAGCCAGTGGGTGGGAGATACTTGGAGACAGGGATAAAACAGGAATGGTGGGAGAGTGAGAGTTGTTGAAGCTGGGAGATGCCTATTTGGAGTTTCATCACAACTTTCTCTCTCAATGTTGAGACAAGATCATGCTCTGCTACCCACGCTGGAGTGCAGTGGTGCTATCTTGGCTCACTGCAACCTCTACCTCCTGAGCTCAAGTCATCCTTCCACCTCAGCCTCCTGAATAGCTGATGTGTCACATGCCTGGCTAATTTTATATTTTTTTTGTAGAAAATGTTCTGTATTTTCTACTTTAAAATAGAAAATGAGAGAAAATAATTTTGTGTTTTTTGTTTTGTCATGTTGCCCAGGCAGGTCTCAAACTCCTGGGCTCAAGCAATCCACTCACCTTGGCCTCCCAAAATGCTGGGATTATAGGTGAGAACCACCATGACTGGCCTACAATTGGCTTTTGAGTGAGAGGTTAAATATCTAAGTAGAGGCCGGGCGCAGTTGCTCATGCCTGTAATCCCAGCACTTTGGGGGGCCAAGGGGGGGCGGATCGCGAGGTCAGAGTTCGAGACCAGCCTGACCAACATGGTGAAGCCCCGTCTCTACTAAAAATACAAAAATTAGCCGGGCATAGTGGCACGCACCTGTAATACCAGCTACTCAGGAGGCTGAGGCAGGAGAATTGCTTGAACCCGAGAGGCGGAAGTTGCAGTGAGCCGAGATTGCGCCATTGCACTCCAGCCTGGGCAACAGAGCAAGACTCC
>NW_016857957.1:0-526 GCF_001698545.2 Rhinopithecus bieti | reverse complement strand
AATAAATACTGCTGGCTCTTGAATTCTTTCCCAAGCAAAGCCAAGAACTCTCCCAAGATAAACTACAGTTTGGGGGCTGGCCTGTCCTGCATCATCGTTGCTCCTTAATTCTATCTCAGAAAGGCAGTTCCTCACAAATTATGTCAATAGAGCAGTTCTATTGCATAGTATTAAAGAAATTATCTCAGAGGTCAGAATGTCAGAATCTGAGTTCATGTCTTTGCCCCTTCCTAGGTGTGTGACTTGGACAAATTACTGATTCATTTTGTTCCTAACTTCCCTCATCCATAAAATGGGGATAATTATGCTAATGTCTTCATAGGGTTTTGGCATTAATTTTTTTTTAATTATACTTTAAGTTCTGGGGTACATGTGCAGAACGTGCAGTTTTGTTACATAGCACACACGTGCCATGGTGGTTAGCTGCACTCATCAACCTGTCACCTACATTAGGTATTTCTCCTTACGCTATCCTTCGAGCCCTAGTTGCCCACCCCCCCGACAGGCCCCGGTGTGTGATGTTTCC
>NW_016857956.1:0-941 GCF_001698545.2 Rhinopithecus bieti | reverse complement strand
AAATGACAAACTTCAAGTGGGCCATTAATGCTACCTGGCCGTAGTCTGCGTTCATCTTTACCCCAGTACCCCACCTTCAGTCCTGTTAGAGCAGATGCTTTCTTCTTGTTACATTTGACTCCTCTAACTAGGCATACTAGTTTCTGAAGGCTACTGTAAGAAACTACCAGAAACTGATTGGCTTAAACCATTATATATTGTCTCACAGTTCTGGAGACTACAAGCCCAAAATCAAGGTATCAGCAGGATTGGTTTACTCTAGAGGTTCTAAAGGAGACTCTGTTCCGTGCCTCTCTCTCCTAGTTTCTGGCAGTTCCTGGTATTGTGTGGCTTGTAGATGCATTGCACCAATATCTGCCGTCATCATCACATGGCATCCACTTTTTGTCTATGTCTCTTTCTCCCTTTGTTCTGATAAGAAAATGATTTTCTTTTCTTGTAAGAACACTAGTCACTAGATTAGGGCACAACTTAATTCAGTATGATCTCATCTTTATTTGATTACTCCTGCAAAGATTCAATACCAAATAAAGTAATATTCACAAGTACCAGATGTTAGAACTTGAATATAAATTTGGGGGACGTAATTCAACTCATAACACAGGATTGGATTTTCTTCACTGTTTATGCATATAGCTTTTTTGTTAACTCATATTCTTCTATATCATCATTTTTTCTTAACTCTTTGTAGATTTTGTCCCATCATTGTACAAAAAAAATTAGCAACTCCTACCATTTAAAAAATCCCATTTCCACTTAAAACATCCCTTTTCCTTCACAGCCTGTTCCAGCTCCCACCCCATTTTCCACCATCTTTGTATAGAAAATCTCTTGGAAAGAATTATTCATATTAGTTATCTTCACTTCCTTTTCTCCAACTAACAATCTCTTTTTAAACTATATTTTAATTGAAAAATTGAATGCACATATATAGTGGATAA
>NW_016857955.1:0-923 GCF_001698545.2 Rhinopithecus bieti | reverse complement strand
GTTATTTATTTATTTATTTATTTTGAGATGGAATTTCACTCTGTTGCCCAGGCTGGAGTGCAGTGGCCCCATCTTGGCTCACTGCAACCTCCCCTCCTGGTGCAAGCGATTCTCTTGCCTTGGCCTCCCAAGTAGCTGGGATTACAGGCACCCGCCACCACGCCCGGGTAATTTTGTATTTTAGTAGAGACAGGATTTCACCATGTTGGCCAGGCTGGTCTCAAACTCCTGACCTCAAGTGATCTGCCCTCCTCGGCCTCCCAAAGTGCTGAGATTACAGGCGTGAGCCACTGTGCCCAGCTGAGGCGAGTTTTAGAGCAGGACTGAAAGTTTATTAAAAAGCTTTAGAGCAGGAAAAAAAGGAAGGAAAGTATACTTGGAAGAGGACCAAGCAGGCGACTTGAAGGACAAGTGCCCACTTTGACCTGTTGACTTAGGGGTCTTGCCTCCCTTCTCCCCTGATTCTTCCCTTGGGGGTGTGCCGTCTGCAAGCGCAGTGGCCTGCCAGCGCTTGGAAAGGGAGCATGGGCAGTGTGTTTACTGGAGTTGTACACATGCTCACTCCAGGCATTCTTCACTTACCTGCCAAATGTCCCTAAGAGGTCATATACCAGTTAAACTGTCCCATTTTGCCTCTTAGTGCACATTGTGAGCCCACTCAACCAGTTCCTGAGATATTATTGGGAAGCTGCTGATCACCAGTTTCAGGTTTTTTCCATCTGTTGGGAAACTGCCTATCCCTAGTGCTCGCTGCAACCAATTATTATTTTAGGGAGAGACTTAGCAACCGCCTGACCATCACCTGATGATCGCCTGATATTCTTGGTAGGGGGTGGGGAGCGTGCCACCTCCTGTCCTGCTCATGTCTGCCTGATTACCTACTGTAACAAACTGAGCTAAGGTCATTTTTGCTACAGCCTTTT
>NW_016857954.1:0-1951 GCF_001698545.2 Rhinopithecus bieti | reverse complement strand
TTTTTCTGAGTCAGAGTCTTGCTCTCTTGCCCAGGCTAGAGTGCAGTGTCGTGATCTCGGCTCACTGCAACCTCTGCCTCCCAGGTTCAAGCGACTCTCCCACCTCAGCCTCCTGAGTAGCTGGCACTACAGATGCTCACCACCACGCCTGGCTAATTTTTGTACCTTTTAGTAGAAACGGGGTTTCACCATATTGGCCAGGTGGTCTCGAACTCCTGAGCTTGCGATCCGCCTGCCTCGGCCTCCCAAAGTGCTGGGATTACAGGCGTGAGCCACCACGCTCAGCCAAAGCCATTTTTTAAAAAAGATCCTTTAGCCTGCTACATTGAGAAGGGCTATAGTTAGAATTTCCAGTTAAAATTGAATATGTCAAGTTGCATCTGAAGAGCAGATATACACATCACATGATATTCTTTGTTTTGGAGACAGGATCTCACTGTGTTGCCTAAGGTGATCTAGAACTCCTGAGCGCAAGAGATCCTCACATTTCTGTCTCCCAAAGTACTGGGATAACAGGCATGAGCCACAACATCTGGCTGAATGATTTATTAGTATAAATATCTTCCCATACAATTTTTATTTATTTATTTATTTATTTATTTGAGACGGAGTCTCGCTCTGTCGCCCAGGCTGGAGTGCAGTAGCGTGATCTCGGCGCACTGCAAGCTCTGCCTCCCGGGTTCACGCCATTCTCCTGCCTCAGCCTCCTGAGTAACTGGAACTTCAGGTGCCCGCCACCACGTCCAGCTAATTTTGTGTATTTTTAGTAGAGACAGGGTTTTACCATGTTAGGGAGGATGGTCTCGATCTCCTGACCTCGTGATCCACCTGCCTCAGTCTCCCAAAGTGCTGGGATTACAGGCGTGAGCCACCATGCCCAGTTTATTTATTTATTTTTTTGAGACAGAGTCTTGCTCTGTCACCAGGCTGGACTGCAGTGGTGCGATTTTGGCTCAATGCAACCTTCATCTCCCGGGTTCAAGTGATTCTCCTGCCTCAGCCTCCCGAGTAGCTGGGACTACAGTGTGTGCCACCACGCCCAGCTAATTTTTTGTAGAGATGGGGTTTCACCATGTTGGCCTCTCTGGATGGTTTCGATCTCCTGACCTCATGATCCACCTACGTCAGGCTCCTGAAGTGCTGGGATTACAAGCATGAGCCACCGCCCTGGCCAGCAATTATTATTACTATTATTTTTTTTTTGGAGATAGGATCTTGCTCTCTTGACCAGGCTGGAATGCAGTGAAATGATCTCTGCTCACTGCAGCCTCTACCCTTCGAACTCAAGTGATCTTCCTGCCTCAGCCTCTTGAGTAGCTGGGACTACAGATATGTGTCACCACACCTGGCTAATTTTTAATTTTTTATAAAGACGGGGTCCCATTTTGTTACCCAGACTGGTCTCAAACTCCTGAACTCAAGCAGCCCTCCTGCCTCGACCTCCCAAAGTGCTGGGATTACATATCTGAACCACCTTGCCTGGCCCTATGCAATTTTTTTTCTTTTTTTTTTTTTTGAGAAGGATTCTCACTATGTCACCCAGGCTGGAGTGCAGTGGTGTAATCTTGGCTCACTACAGGCTTGACCTCCTGAGCTCAAGGAATCTTCCTGCCTCAGTGCCCCCAAGTAGCTGGAACTAAAGATGTGTACCACCATGGCAGGCTAATTTTTTTTTTTTTTTTTTGAGACAGAGTCTTCCTCTATCGCCCAGGCTGGAGTGCGGTGGCGCGATCTCGGCTCACTGCAAGCTCCACCTCCCGGGTTCACGCCATTCTCCTGCCTCAGCCTCCCGAGTAGCTGTGACTACAGGCGCCCGCCACCTCGCCCAGCTAATTTTTGTATTTTTAGTACAGACGGAGTTTCATCATGTTGGCCAGCCTGATCTTGAATTCCCGACCTCAAGTGATCCACCAGCCTCGGCCTCCCAAATTGCTGGGATTATAGGCGTGAG
>NW_016857953.1:0-940 GCF_001698545.2 Rhinopithecus bieti | reverse complement strand
TTTTTTGAGATGGAGTCTTGCTCTGTCGACCAGGCTGCAGTGGCACGATCTCGGCTCAGCATAACCTCTGCCTTCCAGGTTAATGCAACTCTCCTGCCTCAGCCTCCCGAGTAGCTGGGATTACAGGCGCTCACCATCATGCCCAGCTAATTATTGGATTTTTGTACAGATGGGGTTTCACCATGTTGGCCAGGCTGGTCTTGAACTCCTGACCTCAGGTGATCCACCTGCCTCGGCCTCCCGAAGTGCTGGGATTACAGGCGTGAACCACCAGGCTCAGCCCCAAATCTGTTTTTTAAATAGGGACGGGGTCTCACTCTATTGCCCAGTCTGGCCTCAAACTCCTGGCCTCAAGTGATCCTCCTGCCTTAACCTCCCAAAGTGTTAGGATTACAGACGTGAGCTTCCACACACTGCTCAAAATGTATAAGTAGGCCAGGTGGGGTGGCTCACACCTGTAATCCCAGCACTTTTGGAGGCCAAGGCAGGTGAATTACATGAGGTCAGGAGTCTGCGACCATTCTTCCTCGCCAACAGGGTGAAACTTCATCCCTACTAAAAATACAAAAATTAGACAAGTGTGGTGGCACATGCCTGTAATCCCAGCTACTGGGGAGGGTGAGGCACAAGAATCGCTAGAGCTGGCCGACGCGGTGGCTCATGCCTGGAATCCCAGCACTTTGGGAGGCAGAGTTGGGCAGATCACCTGAGGTCAGGAATTTGAGACCAGCCTGACCAACATGGAGAAACCCTGTCTCTACTAAAAAATGCAAAATTAGCTGGGCGTGGTGGCACATGCCTGTAATTCCAGCTACTTTGGGAGGCTGAGGCAAGAGAATTGCTTGAACCTGGGAGGAAGAGGTTGCAGTGAGCAGAGATCGCGCCATTGCACTCCAGCCTGGGCAACAAGAGCGAGACTCTGTCTCAAAAAGAAAAAAAG
>NW_016857952.1:0-1483 GCF_001698545.2 Rhinopithecus bieti | reverse complement strand
AAAGAAAGAAAGAAAGAAAGAAAGAAAGAAAGAAAAGAACCTAATGGATGTGATAACCGACCTAAACATTAAATATCAGTGTGCCCTGTCCAGTCACAGTGGCTCACACCTGTAATCCCAGCACTTTGTGAGGCCGAGGTGGGCAGATCACCTGAGATCAAGAGTTCAAGTCATGCCTGGCTAACCTGGTGAAACCCCGTCTCCACTAAAAATACAAAAAATAGCTAGCATAGTGATGGGTGCCTGTCATCCCAGCTACTCAGGATGCTGAGTCAGGAGAATTGCTTGAACCCAGGAGGTGGAGGTTGTAGTGAGCCAAGATCGTGCCATTGGAACCCACCCTGGGCAATAATGGTGAAACTCTGTCTCAAACAAACAAAAAAAAAAAAAACAAAAAACAAAAAACCTCAGTGCACTCCAAGTGTTGACCAAATACTGTGATTCTACAAAGAGAGACCATGATAAAAATATGAAATCAAGTGTTTTAACCTGTATGCTGGATACATCATTGTGATACTAACACAGGAAATAAGAAAAGAGACCATTGTGAAGGACAAAAAGATGTTAAGCTCAGTAGAGCACACACTGAGCTTTAGGTTCGAATAAATCATCTGAGTGGAGGAAGAATTAGTCATGCATGGGAGAAGTTAGAGGTGAAACCCAGGTAATACTCTTCATTACAAGGAGGAATAATTACCAGATGTGTAGTGGAGTCATACTGGGGATATGAGTCCTAATGCCTATGCAGATGCATGGGGAATGCAATGTCTTTTTGAAGGGCTGGTTTTACTACTGCTAGAACTAGAGTAAATTTCCTTTTACCTGCATTCCTGTTCCCCCTGGTGCTTTTATGAGGATACAGGCAACAGCAGTGTTGACCAGCTTATTCCATCCGTTAGAAGAACCTATAATACAGAAATGTTTGCTCTGGACTGAGCTCCAAACATAACACTTAATTATTTCTGTTCAAGTTTGTTGACTCATTCTATGTCTCCACATACAATTTGCTGCCAGGCATTTCTGAGATATGCTACAGAAAGTACAATTGATCAAACATTGGCTTCAGGGACTCAAGAACAGTCCTTTGACTGCATTTCTGTTCTTCCCTGAAGCTATTCCAATACCATAAAATACATTTTTTTTGTATAAACTGTCAGTCTGTATTAAATTTCACATAATCTTCTTTCATTTAAATAGTCTTTTATATTTTTCTAATTATCTGATTGTCAAAACAATATATCTTCATTGTTATAAATTTACAATATCAAAGAGCATATAGAAGAAAAATATCTTAACTAAAAGAAACCATTTTTAATAATTTGATTTATATACATACGTATATCCTCCATACAAATTGTCTCCAGGCAATTCAGGACCAGGAGATGAGGGGAAACCTGTGAGATTGATAGACGAAAGATAGATAGATAGATAGATAGATAGATAGATAGATAGATAGATAGATAGACAGATAGATAAGAAATAT
>NW_016857951.1:0-1705 GCF_001698545.2 Rhinopithecus bieti | reverse complement strand
CTTTTAAGTGAAGCCTCTATGGACTAGACTGGAAACCCACACATCCATATTCTTTGTCCATTTCCTGACAAGGAGAGAGTCACCTGAATTTTCTTTCTTTTTTTTTTTTTTTTTTGAGACAGAGTCTTGCTCTGTTGCCCAGGCTGGAGTGCAATGACACAGTCTCAGCTCACTGCAACCTCCACCTCCCAGGTTCAAGCGATTCTCCTGCCTCCGTCTCCTGAGTGGCTGGGATTAAAGGTGCACACCACCATGCCCGCCTAATTTTTGTATTTTCAGTAGAGACGGGGTTTTGACATGTTGGCCAGGCTGGTCTTGAACTCCTGACCTCAGGTGATCCGCCCGTCTGGGCCACCCAAAGTGCTGGGATTACAGGCGTGAGGCACCGCGCCCGCCTCTTATTTCCTTTTAGACTGGATGCTTCCCAAGGCAGAAATCCAGACACAAGTTTAATTGCTGTCTAAGGTGAATATATAAGAACCCCAGGAGATTTTTCAGAACTTTAATGTGATTAATTTCAGAATTAGGTTTTTACTGGATTCTGTGTTTGGAAGGATCAGAGCTCAGATTCCCCAAACTGAAAGCTGGGTCAGATGGTTTCAAAGGGAAAAGAGAACTGAAGAGGGAGTGCCAAGAACATAACTGCTACAGCAGTGTGGGGTAAGAGAGCTTTCTTCAGGCTGACTCTGCAGGGTGTTTTCCTTCCTTCTCCCTCTCCTTTTTATAGTTCCTCAAACAGTAGTTGTCTTAATTTTGTTCATTTTAAAAGATGGTATAGACTGGGAGCGATGGCTCACGCATATAATCCCAGCACTTTGGGAGGCCGAGGTGGGTGGATCACCTGAGGTCAGGAGTTCGAGACCAGCCTGGCCAACATGGCAAAACCCCGTCTCTACTAAAAAACACAAAAATTAGCCGGACGTGGTGGCACACACCTGTAATCCCAGCTACTCAGGAGCTGAGGCAGGATAATCACTTGAACCCAGGAGGTGGAGGTTGCAGTGAGCTGAGATCACTGCACTCCAGTCTGGGTGACAGAGCAAGACTCTGTCTCAAAAAAATAATAAATTTTAAAAAATAAGATGGTATAATTTTAAGTTCATCCAGACGAAAGCAAAAGAGTTAATTGATATGAAATCTAGAGGTAGGCATTCTTAACTGAATGAATGACATATGTTTCAATGACAAAGAGAACCCTGGCCATTTCCAGCAGCATGGAAAGAAAAAATCTGGGAAGGGAAAATCCTGGATTTGCATCTGCGCTCTACTTCTTTGGTGAGGCTGTTTTTCTTTTCAACAAGGAAGTACTTGTAAGTTGACTAAATAACACAAGTTTCGACGTGTTCATCTCTAAAACAGCATTAACAATATCTGGACTGGGTGTGGTGGCTCACGTCGGTAATCCCAGTGCTTTAGGAAGCCAAGGCAGGCACTTGAACTCAGAAGTCCAAGATCAGTCTGGGCAACATAGTGGGTGGGACACCATCTCTAACCAAAAACTTTTAAAAGTTAGCTGGGAGTGGTGGCAGGTGCCTGTAGTCCCAGCTACTTGGGAGGCTGAGGTAGGAGGCTCGTTTGACCACAAGAGGTCAAGGCTGCAGTGAGCTATGATCACACCACTGCACTCCAGCCTGGGAGACAGAGATCCTCTCTGAAATTAAAAAAAAATAAAAATTTGGCCGGGCGCGGTGGCTCAAGCCTGTAA
>NW_016857950.1:0-525 GCF_001698545.2 Rhinopithecus bieti | reverse complement strand
CAGCCTGACCAAATGGCGAGACCCTGTCTCTACTAAAAATACAAAAATTAGCCGGGCGTGGTGGCACGTGACTGTAATCCCAGCTACATGGGAGGCTGAGTCAGGAGAATCACTTGAACCCAGGAGGCAGAGGTTGCAGTGAGCCGAGATTGTACCACTGCACTCTAGCCTGAGTGACAGAGAGAGACTCTGCCTCAAAAAAAAAGAAAGAAAGAAAGAAAAGAGGCCGGGCGCGGTGGCTCACGCCTGTAATCCCAGCACTTTGGGAGGCCAAGGCGGGCGGATCACAAGGTCAGGAGATCAAGACCTTCCTGGCTAACACTGTGAAACCCCGTCTCTACTAAAAAATACAAAAAATTAGCCAGGCATGGTGGCGGGCGCCTGTAGTCCCAGCTACTTGGGAGGCTGAGGCAGGAGAATGGCATGAACCCAGAAGGCAGAGCGTGCAGCCAAGATCACACTACTGCACTCCAGCCTGGGCAACAGAGTGAGACTCCGTCTCAAAAAAAAAAAAAAAAAAGAAAA
>NW_016857949.1:0-840 GCF_001698545.2 Rhinopithecus bieti | reverse complement strand
GATGTTTTTCAAAAACACTTTAAAACTGCAATAAGGAGGCTTTGCTTTCACGATCCAAATCCATTCTAAAATCTCATCACATGCTATCACTACAAATCTTACTAGTTAACAAAAAACAATTTGGGGCTGGGCCCGATGGCTCACGCCTGTAATCCCAGCACTTTGTAATCCACCGCTGAGGCGGGCAGATCACGAGGTCAGGAGATCGAAACCATCCTGGCTAACACAGTGAAACCCTGTCTCTACTAAAAATACAAAAAATTAGCCAGGCGTGGTGGCGGGCGCCTGTAGACCCAGCTACTCGGGAGGCTGAGGCAGGAGAATGGCGTGAACCTGGGAGGCGGAGCTTGCAGTGAGCCGAGATCGCACCACTGCACTCCAGCCTGGGTGACAGAGTGAGACTCCATCTCAAAAAAAAAAAAAAAAAACAACTTGGAAAGACAAGGTGTATCTTTAAAATAGCAGATGCTTTCCCTTAGATCATCATTTTTTTAATAACACAAAGCAGAAATGATTTGGAGGACAAATTATGTTCCTTCACAATAATTACAAGCTGGTCACAAACTGTAAAATACAATTCATATCAACAGGTCTTAGAGAGTTCTAGTGGTCGTCATATAAACAACCACTGGCCGGGCGCGGTGGCTTACACTTGTAATCCCAGCACTTTGGGAGGCTGAGGCAGACAGATCACAAGGTCAGGAAATCCAGACCATCCTGGCTAACACGGTGAAACCCCATCTCTACTAAAAATACAAAACATTAGCCGGGCGTGGTGGTGGGCGCAAGTAGTCCCAGCTACTGGGGAGGCTGAGGCAGGAGAATGGCGTGAACACGGGG
>NW_016857948.1:0-526 GCF_001698545.2 Rhinopithecus bieti | reverse complement strand
TGTTTAATACTTATATCTACATATGCCCACACCAAAAACAATAGTGATCTGTTGTTATCAATGTGTAAATATGGACACAAAATATTGTTTAGTGTAAACAAAGCTCGTTTTTTTTTTTTTTTTTTTTAAGAGAGTCTCACTCTGTTGCCCAGGCTAGAGTGCAATGGTGCGATCTTGGCTTACTGCAAACTCCACCTCCTAGGTTCAAACAATTCTCCTGCCTCAGCCTTCCGAGTAGCTGAGATTACAGGCGCATGCCACCACACCCAGCTAACTTTTGTATTTTAGAGCTGGGGTTTCACCATGCTGTCCAAGCTGGTCTCAAACTCCTGACCTTCAGTGATCCTCCTGTCTTGGACTCTCAAAGTGCTAGAATTACAGTCATGAGCCCCTGCGCCTGGCCCATAAAGCTTTATTGTATTTTAATGAAGCAAATACGTGTAAGTGCGTAAGTGCGGTAATATGTGCATGTATTGTCTGACAGGAGCACTACATAGGAAAATGTGAATGCTGCTTATCTTTGGTA
>NW_016857947.1:0-628 GCF_001698545.2 Rhinopithecus bieti | reverse complement strand
AAAAAAAAAAAAAAAAAGGTACGAAAAGCATTGAAAAGTGCTTTTTTGTAATAATCAGTTAGGCTGTCCCAGAACCTTTATCCCCCTACAAAGATTAATACCATGACGATGTACATCTCACTGCTGCTTTGTTTACAGTGCTTTACAATAATTCTATAGAATCAACATGTTGTAAGTTATATATTACAAGTTTTGTAAAATTAGCAAGTATCTTTTTCTACTAACATAAAATTGTATTTGTTGATAGTATTCATTACCCAGTCAGTATGTTGAACCACATTTCATGTGATGCTGTGTTTGGGATGTTTTTTCCATTTATTCCATAGTAAATGAGAAACCATTGGCTTAGCATAATGATAATATGATCCTGCAAGGCAAGGAGCCCAGAACTCTGGGCATCAGGAACCCATCACATGCATATTGTATAGTATTTCAATACAACAGAATAATTTGCTGTCTTTTTTCCTAAATCAAAATGAAAAGGACTGATGAGAAATCTGTTCAAAATACATACATCAAGAATACTTTAAGTACACGCATTATTCAAAATAATTCTGAGATGTTTGCCCAACTAGTTAAGTTTTAAAATTATGTCGGGGATTTTTTTTTTTAAGTCTTTCTTTTTTTT
>NW_016857946.1:0-840 GCF_001698545.2 Rhinopithecus bieti | reverse complement strand
CGCGGCCTCCCAAAGTGCTGGGATTACAGGCTTGAGCCACCGCGCCCGGCCTCAAAGAACTTCTTTATTTCTGCCTTAATTTCGTTATTTACCCAGTAGTCATTCAGGAGCGGGTTGTTCAGTTTCCATGTAGTTGTGCAGTTTTGAGTTTCTTAATCCTGAGTTCTAATTTGATTGCACTGTGATCTGACAGACTGTTTGTTATGATTTATGTTGTTTTGCATTTGTTGGGGAGTGTTTTACTTCCAATTATGTGGTCAATTCTAGAATAAGTGCAATAGGTGCTGAGAAGAATGTATATTCTGTTGATTTGAGGTAGACAGTTCCCCAGATGTCTATTAGGTCTGCTTAGTCCAGAGTTGAGTTCAAGTCCTGAATATCCTTGTTAATTTTCTGTCTCATTGATCTAATATTGATAGTGGGGTGATAAGTCTCCGGGTATTATTGTGTGAGAGTCTAAGTCTCTTCGTAGGTCTCTAAGAACTTGCCTTATGAATCTGGGTGCTCCTGTATTGGGTGCATATATATTTAGGACAGTTAGCTCTTCTTGTTGCATTGATCCCTTTACCATTATGTAATGGCCTTCTTTGTCTTTTTTGATCTTTGTTGGTTTAAAGTCTGTTTTATTAGAGACAAGGGAATAAGAGAGGACGCAAAAAAAAATGGAAAAACATCCCATGCTCAAGGATAGGAAGAATCAATGCTGTGAAAATAGCCTATCGCCTGAAGTAATTTATAGATTCAATGCTATTCCCATCAAGCTATCATTGATTTTCTTCACAGAATTAGAAAAAAAAATTAAATTTCATGTGGAACCCAAAAAAAGCCCATATAGCTAAG
>NW_016857945.1:0-438 GCF_001698545.2 Rhinopithecus bieti | reverse complement strand
TCTGTGTGTGTCTGTGTGTGTGTGTGTCTGTGAGTGTGTCTGTGTGTGTGTCTGTGTGTGTGTGTGTCTGTGTGTGTGTGAGTGTGAGTGTGTCTGTGTGTCTGTGTGTGAGCGTCTGTGTGTGTGAGTGTGTGTGTGTGTCTGTGTGTGTGTGAGTGTGAGTGTGTCTGTGTGTGTGTCTGTGTGTGTGTCTGAGTGTGTCTGTGTGTGTGTGTGTGTGTGTGTGTGTGTGTGTGTGTGTGTCTGTGTGTCTGTGTGTGTGTGTGTGTGTGTGTGTGTGTGTGTGTGTGTGTGTGTGTGTGTCTGTGTGTGTGTCTGTGTGTGTGTGTGTGTGTGTGTGTGTGTGTGTGTGTGAGTGTGAGTGTGTGTGTGTGTGTGTGTGTGTGTGTGTGTGTGTGTGTGTGTGTCTGTGTGTGTGTGTGTGTGAGTGTGTGTGTG
>NW_016857944.1:0-941 GCF_001698545.2 Rhinopithecus bieti | reverse complement strand
TGATTCTTCCTATCCATGAGCATGGAAAGTTTATCCATTTGTTTGTGTTCTCTTTGATTTCCTTGAGCAGTGGTTTGTAGTTCTCCTTGAAGAGGTCCTTTGCTTTTCTTGTTAGCTGTATTCCTATGTATTTTATTATCTTGGTAGCAATTGTGAATGGAAGTTCATTCAGGATTTGGCTCTCTGCTTGTCTATTGTTGGTGTATAGGAATGCTAACAATTTTTGCACACTGATTTTGTATCCTGAGACTTTGATGAAGTTGTTGATCAGCTTAAGAAGCTTTTGGGCTGAGACTATGGGGTTTTCTAGATATAGGAGCATGTCATATGCAGAGATAGTTTACTTCTTCTCTTCCTATTTGAATACCCTTTATTTCTTTCCCTTGTCTGATTTTTCTGGCCAGAACTTCCAATGCTTTGTTGACTAGAAATGGTGAGACAGGGCATCCTTGTCTTGTGCTGATTTTCAAGGGGAGTGTTTCCAGCTTTTGGCCATTCAGTATGATACTGGCTGTGGGTTTGTCATAAATGACTGTTATTATCTTGAGGTATGTTCCATCAATACCTGTTTTTTTTTTTTTATACTTTAAGTTCTAGGGTACATGTGCACAACATGCAGGTTTGTTACATATGTATACATGTGCCATGTTGGTGTGCTGCACCCATTAACTCATCATTTACATTAGGTATATCTCCTAATGCTATCCCTCCCCTCTACCCCCTCCCCACAGTAGGACCCGGTGTGTGATGCTCCCCTTAATACCTGGTTTATTGAGAGTTTTTAACATGAAGGGATATCGAATTTTATTGAATGCCTTTTCTATGTCTATTGAGATAATCATGTGCTTTTTGTCTTTACTTCTGTTTATGTAATGAATTATGTTTATTGATTTGCGTATGTTGAACCAGCCTTGCACCCAGGGATGAAGCTGACTTGATCA
>NW_016857943.1:0-1196 GCF_001698545.2 Rhinopithecus bieti | reverse complement strand
CTAGTGAATATGCATAAATCTTTGATTTCATATCTGATTATCTCCTTTAGATTGGTTCCTGTTAGTGGAACTACTGTGTCAAAGAGCTGGACATTTTAAGACCCCAGAAAGGTAATACAGCAATAGATGAGACTGAATTTTTTTTTTTTTTTTTTTTTTTTTTTTATGAGACCAAGTGTGCTCTGTCACCCAGGCTGCAGTGCAGTGGCATGATCTTGGCTCACTGCAACTTCCACCTCCCAGGTTCAAGTGATTCTCCTGCCTCAGCTTCCTGAGTAGCTGGGATTACAGGCACACGCCATCCTGCACGGCCAATTTTTATATATATTTTTAGTAGAGATGGAGTTTCACCATGTTGGCCAGGCTGGTCTCGAACTCCTGACCTCGTAATCCGCCTGCCTCGGCCTCTCAAAGTGCTGAGATTACAGGCATTTCAGCCACCTAGCCCAGCCAAGACTGAAAGTTTTATTGCATTCTTAGTGGCACTGGTTATTAGCACTTATTTTCAATCTTTGTTAATCTGACGGGGGAGGGGTCTGTTTCTGTAATTTAATTAGGTAAAGTTGAATTTTTACTCACATATTCATAGGAATAACGTTACTACCTTAAGGACATGTAATTCTTTGTCTTTTACTTAAGAAGACTGCATTTACTTCTTAATGTATTTGTAGACAGAGCATTATTGCTATTAGCTAGCAAGATCATACATTCTTTTTTAAGACCCTAAGCTATGTGATCCTGGTGTCCTATTTTCTGTACTGAATTTATTTCTCAATGTGCCAGTTTCACTATAGCACTTTCCAAAATGCTACTAAATGCTTAGTTTATAAGGTTTTAAAAAATTCACTGGATAACTACTTTGAAATAATTTCCTTAACCCTGCCTTCATTCAAAACGTCTGGAGCCAGACTGGCCCTCTTCCAATTTTCTTTCATGTTATCATTACTGTGAAGTCATTCTATAGATAGGAGAGCATTCTGGCATACAGAAAAACAACATCTCTGAAACTATATGGCACAGTTTGGTTGGGGTTGTTGCTCCTTCAGAACCTCATTATGTAATTTTAGTGTTTACTTAAGCTCCTTTGGGCTGCCTCCATAGTAGCTATGAGCTCACAGAGAAGTAAGTAGTTTGGATCTGATAGCAAAGTCTATCAGTTTATCCTGAATGCTGCATCCTTTTTTTTTTTTTTTTTT
>NW_016857942.1:0-1703 GCF_001698545.2 Rhinopithecus bieti | reverse complement strand
AGGGAGGTCTCGAACTCCTGACCTAAGGTGATCCACCCGTCTCAGCCTCCCAAAGTGCTGGGATTACAGGCGTGAGCCACCACGCCCAGCCACTTTTTTTCAGCAAATAAATTACGAAGAAAAAAAGAGAGATGGGAAAGCTCTAGATGAAAAGAAACCTGACCTATTAACTAATTGCATTACTTCTATTTGGATATTAATTCAAACAACTTGCAAAAAAAAAATAAAGAAAATATTTATGAGACATTTGGAACTTTGAACATTGAGTAGAAATTGATCAGTTGTTTGATATTATAGAACTATTCCCTTTTTTAGGAGCAAAATGATATAACAATTTATTTTTTCTTTTGAGACAGAGTCTCACTCACTCTATCATCCAGGCTGGAGTGCAGAAGCATGATCTTGGCTCCCTGTAATCTGCAAAGCGATTCTCATGCTTGAGCCTCCCAAGTAGCTGGGATTACAGGTGGGCATCACCATGCCCGGCTTTTTTTTTTTTTTTTTTTTTGAGACAGAGTCTCTCTCTGTCACCCAGGCTGGAGTGCAGTGGCGCGGTCTTGGCCCACTGCAACCTCTGCCTCCTGGGTTCAAGCAATTCTCCTGCCTCAGCCTCCTGAGTAGCTGGAACTACAGGCACATGCCACCAAGCCCAGCTAATTTTTGTATTTTCAGTAAAGACAGAGTCTCAGCATGTTGGCCAGGCTGGTCTTGAACTTCTGACCTCATGATCCACCCGCCTTGGCCTCCCAAAGTACTGGGATTACAGGCGTGAGCCACCGTGCCCAGCCTAATTTTTGTATTTTTAGTAGAGACAGGGTTCACCATGTTGGCCAGGCTGGTCTTAAACTCCTGACCTCAAGTGACTCACCTACCTCAGCCTCCCAAAGTGCTGGGATTGCAAGTGTGAGCCACGGCACCTGGCCTAGTTTTTCTTCTTAAAAAATGCTTTGTTTTACATGTTCAGAGAAACTTCTTTAGTAATAAACTATAGAAATGATCCTTGAGGGCCGGGCACGGTGGCTCATGCCTGTAATCCCAGCACTTTGGGAGGCCGAGGTGGGTGGATCATAAGGTCAGGAAATAGAGACCACCCTGGCTAACACGGTGAAACCCCGTCTCTACTTAAAAATACAAAAAAATCAGCTGGGCATGGTGGCGGGTGCCTGTAGTCCCAGCTACTCAGGAGGCTGAGGCAGGAGAATGGCGTGAACCTGGGAGGTGGAGCTTGCAGTGACCCGAGATTGCGCCACTGCACTCCAGCCTGGGCAACAGAGCAAGACTCTGTCTCAAAAAAAAAAAAAAGAAATAATCCTTGAAAGTACAGTCCTTATTTATTTATTCTTAAAAGATTTTTTTTTGCTTGATATAATAGTTATGCTGAGGCCAGGCACGGTGGCTGATGTCTGTAATCTCAACACTTTGTGAGGCTGAGGCGGACAGATCACAAAGTCAGGAGTTCAAGACCAGCCTGGCCAATATGGTGAAACTCCATTTCTACTAAAAATACAAAAATCAGCCAGTGTGGTGGCGAGCACTTGTAGTCCCAGCTACTGGGGGGCTGAGGCAGAAGAATCGCTTGAACCCAGGAGGCAGAGTTTGCAGTAAGCTGAGATCGCGCCACTGCACTTCAGCCTGGGCGACAGAGCGAGACTCTGTCTCAAAAAATAATAATAATTATTTTGGTTTTTTTCTGTTTTTTTTTT
>NW_016857941.1:0-216 GCF_001698545.2 Rhinopithecus bieti | reverse complement strand
CCATTTCCCACTGTTTGAAAGAGCTAACAGAAAATTTGGTAGGTGTGCATGTGTCTGTTTCAGCATCCATCTTGGGGATGGAAAGGATGAAAAACAGAGACTTGCCAAGCTTCTCAGGCAGAGCTTGGCCCATCCACGCGGCTGTCCAGTGTTAGCTCCCTCTTTCTTGCCTGGAATCTCCCTCCTAGTTTCTGTATCTCTTCTTGTTAGGAATCA
>NW_016857940.1:0-450 GCF_001698545.2 Rhinopithecus bieti | reverse complement strand
GTGAAACCCTGGTTTTGTTTGTTTGTTTTGAGATGGAGTTTTGCTCTTGTTGCCCAGGCTGGAGTGCAATGGTGCGATCTCGGCTCACGGCAACCTCTGCCTCCCAGGTTCAAGCAATCCTCCTGCCTCAGCCTCCCGAGTAGCTGGGATTACAGGCATCTGCCACCACACTTAGCTAATTTTTGTATTTTTAGTAGAGACGGGGTTTCACCATGTTGGCCAGGCTGGTCTCGAGCTCCTGACCTCAGGTGATCCGCCCACCTACCCTCCCAAAGTGCTGGAATTACAGGCATGAGCCACCACACCCGGCCGAAACCCTGTTTTAAGTGTGTGGTGCAGGTACTACATTCTTTGTTGTTCCATGTTCAAACCCTGTGTTTAACAGATATAGGTGCAAGATTGCCTAGGTGTAGTGTTGACTCTTGGAAATACTGTGGTTAGCATTGTGTG
>NW_016857939.1:0-1197 GCF_001698545.2 Rhinopithecus bieti | reverse complement strand
TTTATAAGATATATAGTATAATTATATGTATTTATATAATAGAGTATATTTTTTGTTCTATAAAACATGTAGTACATTATACTTTATATATTTTATTTTTCATATATATGAATATTCATGTATATATCTACTTAGATTTGTAAATCACTTTATTGATTTATTTCTATGAACTTCTACTAATACCACTGTTTCAATTATGTAAATAAAATGGAATTTTAATATTTGACAGGAAAAATATCCCCCCAACTTCAAGCCTTTTTACCAAATAGTCTTTTCAATACTGTGTAATGTCTGTCAAATGTATGATAGACATGGCTTGTTGAATTTCCATCTTAAATTGTTTTTCCTGATCTTTGTCTTATATATCTGCTTACAGAGTAATTTGGCATCTCTAAAAATGATTGAGGGTTTTTTTTTAGTACTACCATGAAAGATAGGCAGGTAAATAGATATTATAGATAGATATCATAGAGTTATAATTCATATGCCATAAAACGCACCCTTCCCAAGTGTACAATGTGGTTTTTAATATATCCACAAGGCTATGCAACCACTGTCACTAATTCAGGAACATTTTCATCATCCCCCCAAAGAAACCATTAGTAGTTATTTTCCAGTCCCTCCTTCCTCCAGCTCTGGAAACCACAAATCAATTTTCTGTCTCCATAGATTTGCCTTTTCTGAACATTTCATATAAATAGATTCATATGGTAGCGGATAAGCAAACTAGCTTAACTTCCTCACACTGAAAACCAAAAACAAAGATACCCCACTGAGATTACCACCGTAATGTCCCAGAATTCAAATATGATGATAAAACAGATCCTGGGTCTACAGGGAATAAAAAAATCTTCTGGTAAGAAAATCAGACTTCCACATCCATAGGCCTCTTCCCGCAATTTGGTCAGCACCAAGTGTATGGAAAATATTCCCCCAATTCCAGTTTCTACACTGGAAAAAAATGAGATTGAGATGGACAACTAGCTTCTATACCACCCTGGGTTCCCTGACAGGAGACCTGACCCTGCCTCAGCACACAGAAAACATGGCAAGTACCTGAAGGGAGAAAAAGCCCTGAGGACAGTCGGAGACAAAGAAGGGAGGCCGGACTACTATCCTCAGGCCTGGAAACTCTGCTACGTAAAAGAAGTTACCAAATCAGACTGACATTTTAGCAGCACCACAATGTAGGAGGTA
>NW_016857938.1:0-1704 GCF_001698545.2 Rhinopithecus bieti | reverse complement strand
AAAAAAAGAGATAGAGTCTCACTCACTCTATCGCCTAGGCTGGAGTGCAGTGGCTTGATCTCAGCTCACTGCAACCTATGCCTCCCAAGTTCAAGTGATTCTCCTGCCTCAGCCTGCTGAGTAGCTGGGATTACAGGTGCCTGCCACCATGCCCGGCTAATTTTGTTATTGTTTGTTAAGATGGGGTTTCACTATGTTGGCCAGGCAGGTCTCAAACTCCTGACCTCAAGTGATCCTCCCAAAATGTTGACATTACAGGCGTGAGCCACCGCGCCCAGCCAGGGATCTCATTTTAGCATTGAATCCCAGGTCCCCCCAGAGAGGGACACTCCATAGGACCAAGTCTTTTTTTTTTTTTTCTTTGACACGGAGTTTCACTCTTGTTGCGAAGGCTGGAGTGCAATGGCACAATCTTGGCTCACCTCAACATATGCTTCCCAGGTTCAAGTGATTTTCTTGCTTCAGCCTCCCGAGTAGCTGGGATTACAGGCGTGCGCCACCATGCCCAGCTAATTTTGTAATTTTAGTAGAGACAGTGGTTTCTCCATGTTGGTCAGGCTGGTCTCGAACTCCCGACCTCAGGTGATCTGCCCACCTGGGCCTCCCAAAGTGCTGGGATTACAGGCGTGAGCCACTGCACCCAGCCAGGACCAAGTCTTGTACATGCTTCCACAGTGCACCTTACTGCAAGAGCGACCCAATGCCAATCAGCCCATTCTGTGCTGAGCTCATTCTCATGAGAGTCCTATGCCTTGATGGTGAGTGTTTCGACAGCCTCCAAGTGTCCACACTGCACCTTTCTTATCTAAACACCCAAAGAAATGAGTAGTCCCTTGCAAACAACTGCAGTCAGCCACCTCCAAAACTGCAGCCCTCACCAGTGACAAGCCAGCTATCTCACACACACACAGGCTGTGTTCTCTCGTAGCACAGGGAGAACTGTTACCCCCACAAAGCTGAAGAGATCATGCAGTGCAATGCAAGAGGGAGCAGAGCTTTAGACTGAGGGGAACCTGTCCACAACTCTTTGGAGAAAGAATTTCTCAAGGAAAACAGAAGACCTTAGAAAGAGGGTGAGTGGAGCCTTTTTCTGTTTTCCTCAAGGGTCTCATTCAGAGTCATTAGAAGTCCCTCCTAGATGCCTTTATGTGGTACTGAAGATGACAAAACAAGGAGAAGCAGGGAGGATTAGAAGTAAATGGGAGAGGCTGGGCACAGTGGCCCATGCCTGTAATCCTAGGACTTTGGGAGGCCGAGGCAGGCATATCACCTGAGGTCAAGAGTTTGAAAGCAGCCCGGCCAACATGGTGAAACCCCGTCTCTACTAAAAATACAAAAATTAGCCAGGCGTGTCTGTAACCCCAGTTACTTCGGAGGCTGAGGCAGGAGAATCGCTTGAACCCGGGAGGCAGAGGTTGCAGTGAGCTGAGATTGCACCATTGCACTCCAGCCTGGACAAGAAAGCAAGATGCCATCAAAAAAAAAAAAAAAAGGAAGTAAATGGGAGAACAGTTCTCAAGAAAGGAAGCAAACAGAGAGACCAAGCACATAACTCAAAAAGGGGTTTCAGAAAAGAAGAAAAAAAAGAAACACACACACAACACAATGCACACACACAACACAATGCACACACACACACACACACACACGGGGTTTCAGCTGACTGGAGAAAAAAAATCCCCAAAACAGGATCCAAAAAAGCAG
>NW_016857937.1:0-840 GCF_001698545.2 Rhinopithecus bieti | reverse complement strand
CACTGTCACCCAGGCTGGAGTGCAGTGGTGCAATCTCGGCTCACAACAACCTCCACCTCCTGGGTTCAAGCGATTCTCCTGCCTCAGCGTCCTGAGAAGCTGGGATTATAGGCGTGTGCCACCACGCCCAGCTAATTTTTGTATTTTTTGGTAGAGACGAGGTTTCACCATGTTAGCCAGGCTGGTCTCAAACTCCTGACCTCAGGTGATACACCTACTGTGGCCTCCCAAAGTGCTGGGATTACAGGCTTCAGCCACCGTGCGCAGCCATAAATATATATGTCTTACCTTGAGTTGTTTTCGTGACTTACTCACACGGTGGAGAGGGAAAGAAATTGCTCAGTAGGTCAATTCCTTTAGGTCACTGAGTCCCAACAGAAATAGTCCACAAATTCCCCTGGTTTAGAGGCAATGATTTCTAATTCCTAGCTCCCCACTTGGTCCACAGTATGCTCATCTGGAAAACATTTAGTCATTTCTGAGGAGATTCTAAAATGAGGCAACCCTTGGTCAACTGTCTGCCTTTCATAAAAGGTCAATCAAATACATGACCAACAAAGACATACATTTCTGAGCCATATGGAAAAAATAATTGACTTAATGGGACCCTGATCACTTAAAAGAATAGATGCGTCTCTTAAAAAGAAAAGTGTATTCTCTCATCGGTTCCAATATTTTCATAATATTTAAAGCTCTCAAATGCTAAATAAAATATTAAAACATTTGAGTGAAATGTGGCACTGTTTCTGATTTTCTATAAGGTTATGATAAATTTACTTGACACAATTTAACTTTAAATGATCATGTGTTAAGCAGAATTAAATTAATGAAAATAAATGT
>NW_016857936.1:0-1197 GCF_001698545.2 Rhinopithecus bieti | reverse complement strand
CCTCCCAGGGGGCCTTTTATAGACCTACCCTCAGAGCGCATTCTCTTTCTGAGGGATGCTTCTTGCTGAGAAAAAGAATGCAGCGATATTTCTCCTATTTGCCTTTGAAAGAAGAGAAATATGGCTCTGTTCCATCCGGCTCACTGGCAATCAGAGTCCAAAGTCTTATCTCCCTTGTTCCCTGAACATTGCTGTTATCCTGTTCGTTTTTCAAGGTGCCTAGCTTTCATATTGTTCAAACACACATGCTCTACAAACAATTTGTGCAGGTAACACAATCATCACAGGGTCCTGAGGCAACATACATCCTCCTCAGTTTATGAAGATGATGGGATTAAGAGATTAAAGACAGGCATAGGAAATCACAAGGGTATTGATTGGGAAAGTGATAAGTGTCCATGACATCTTCAAAATTTATGTTCAGAGATTGCAGTAAAGACAGGCGTAAGAAATTATAAAAGTATTAATTTAGGGAACTAATAAACGTCCATGAAATCTTCATAATTTATGTTCTTCTGCCACGGCTTCAGCCGGTCCCTCCGTTCAGGGTCCCTGGCTTCCCGAAACACTTTTCTCTTTCTGATGGTGCACTGGATTAACTTGGGGAGAATTTCCATTACAATAATAATGAGTCTTCCACCATGACAATCTAATGTGACTTCACATTAGTTTTTTTTTTAAGTATTTTAGTAATATTTTGTAGTTTCTAGCATATATAATTTCACTTATTTTGTTAAGTTTATTCCTCATTATTTTATTCTTTCTGATGTTCTATTGTTAATATAATTATTTTCTTAATTATATTTATATATATTTATCATTGTTATATAAATATACAATATATATGTTGACATTGTATTTTCTGACCTTGGTTAACTTCTTTGTTCTAGTAAATTCATCATTATGTGTAATACCACTTACACATTGCTGAATTTGATTTGATGATATTTTGTTGATGATTTTTGCATCTACATTCATGAGACATATGGATGTATATTTAAATATTCTTGAGATTTCTTTTTGCTGGCTTTGGTGTCAGAGTAATACTCTCCTCAGAAAATGAGTATTTGTTCATTTCTTATAGATGCTTTTTACTGCATATTTTGTTTTGAGTAGTTTCTATTACTATGTCTTTAATTTTATTAATATTGGCCGGGCGCGATGGCTCAAGCCTGTAATCCCAGCACTTTGGGAGGC
>NW_016857935.1:0-1705 GCF_001698545.2 Rhinopithecus bieti | reverse complement strand
AAAAATTGATTTTGTTATAATAATGGAAATTTAAATATTTAAAAGAAAAAACAGATGCCACTTTTTTTCTAGAACTCTACAAAGCAAACTGCTATAAGAGAGACAGAGGAAACACAATATATACATATCCAAAATATAATTTGCAGTGAAATAAATGAAAGCACATTATGGATAAACTTACCTGATTTAAAAAACTAACCTGTAAATGGATTTCTTTTAATTTTTCTATTGCCTGTATTGCCTTTTCATGTAGCTCCAATTTATATTCTTGTACTTTACCAAGTCCTACCACATTGCTTTCCATATGTGTCTTAAGATTTAATATTTCTTCTTCCAACATCTTTTTATCCTCCTCAAGTTTTTCACATTCCTGTTGTACTTTTTTCATAGATAATAACTCCTGTTGAAGAACTTGATTGTCTTTAGCCAAATTGACACATTTTGAAGATACAGCTTCCTTCTCAGCCGTAAGATCATCAAACCACATGAATAAAATAATAGAGCTTGATAATGAATTAGGCTGAGAATAATCTAATACGAAACCAATAGCAAATTTTGAAATGCATTTACTTGCAATAAAACGTTATCTGTAATGTAGTAGATTCTCCAAATGTGAACCCTTAAATCACCCAGAATTTCAAGAGCAAAGTTGAAGCTACCATGAGCCACAAAACACATTGTTAACTACTAGCATTTTGCCACGCTACCATGAGCCACAAAACACATTGTTAACTACTAGCATCTTTGCCACGCTACCATGAGCCACAAAAACACATTGTTAACTACTAGCATCTTTGCCACGCTACCATGAGCCACAAAACACATTGTTAACTACTAGCATCTTTGCCACGCTACCATGAGCCACAAAACACATTGTTAACTACTAGCATCTTTGCCACGCTACCATGAGCCACAAAACACATTGTTAACTACTAGCATCTTTGCCACAGAATGCCTGCACTTGGCTCTTACTTTTATTTTCGGACAGTTCATTTTGTTCCTCCTGAAACGGCACTGAGTGTTCTCTTAGTGAAAAGCGTCCAATCCCTTCCCTCACGGCCACACTCCAAAATTTGTCAAAAAAAGTTTCAGAGATATCATATTGAGTGATTTAGGCCAAAGTCTATAAATGGCTCTAGGAATAAGACTTTGAAAATAATACAATACTCTATACTAGACCTGGTGGCTCAAGCCTGTAATTCCAGCACTTTAGGAGCCTGTGGCAGAAAGACTGCCTGAGGCCAGGAATTTGGGATCAGCCAGAGCAACACAGTGAGACCCTCATCTCTACAAAAAAAAGTTTTAATTAGCCAGGCATGGTGGCTCAGGCCTGTAGACCCAGCTAGTTGGGAGACTGAGGCAAAAGGATGGTTTCTACCCAGAGTTCAGGGCTGCAGTGAATTATGACCACATCATTGCACTTCTGCTTGGATGACAAATACCATACCTCAAAAAAACACAGAATAATGAATCCTGTAAATAAGGATTCTGATGCCATAAGCCTTTCCCTAAACTGCAAATGTTTCATGCTACTTTGAATTGCACTTTAAGAAGTAATGATTCTTGGGGTAAAGGCCATAGAACAACACACCCAGAAATAAATCCACATATTTACAGCCAACTGATTTTGGACTAAGGTGCCAAGAACATACATTGGGGAAAGGACAGTCTCTTCAAATGAATGGCACTGGGAAAACTAAATATT
>NW_016857934.1:0-1482 GCF_001698545.2 Rhinopithecus bieti | reverse complement strand
CTTCAAGTAGGAAATTCTTTCCTCTGCTTGGCATACTCTATTATTGAAGCTTAAATTGTGTTTTAAAATTTTACTTATTGAATTCTTCAGTTGCAGGATATTGGTTCCTTTTTATCATTTCTATCTATTGAATTTCTTATTTAGAGTATAAATTGTTTTTGTATTGATCATAAATCAATTTCTTTGTATTATCTCTTTGTGTCCTCTTGCTGAGTTTTCTTACTCTGATTATTATTCCAATTTCTTTTCTTATATTTTATAAATTTTATATTCTTTGTGATCTGTCATTGCATAATTATGTTCTATTAGAGGTGCTATGTTCCTTTGCTTTCTCAAAATTTTAAAATTCTTGTTTGATGTCTGCACATCTGGTATAACTTGCTTCTTATATATTTTATAAATTGTCCTTTATAGAGAAAGTCCCATTTTTCTGTAGGTGTATCAGAAGTGTTGGTTGCATAGTATACTTTGACTTGATTCTGGTGAGGGCTTTACTGTAGTCTTCACAGGATTTATTCAGCAGTACTCAATTTTAGTGTTTAATATAAGTTCCTTAGAGGTTTAGTCTGTGGGTTTTGTGGGGGATGTGTAGGCTTTCCTGGAGATGGGAACACCAGGAGGGCCATTATTCAGTATCAGCATTGGTAATGGTGTGCTGGCTTTTGAGCCCTTGGGTGACATACAAGGGTGCTGGAGGTGGCAGTGGGGGTCCCTTGTGGGCTGGTACTCAAGCCTCACAATGGCATGCCTTTGCAGCAGTCATTGTGTTAGCTGACTAGGTGGGCTTGTATACAGGTCCTAAGTGGCACACATGAGTGGGCATCAGCAGTCGTGATGGCAGACTTGGCAAGCTGGTTCCCCTTTCTTGGAAGTGGTGCCTAGGCAGAAGTAGCAGCCAGTAGAGTGGACCTGTTTTCAGGATCCTGGATGACATACATGGGTGTCTGCAGTGGTGGGTAGTGATGGGTATGTTAAGTCAGTTGTGAGGTGACAGGACATTAAATGCTGGTGACAATGGCATCTGGCCTATCCTCAGGCCCCTGGATGGCATGTGTACACATCAGTGGTGGTGGCACATAGGGTATGCCAATCCTCAGGCTCCTGGACTACATCTGTAGTTATTGGTATGGTTGGTAGTCTCATCTTCCCTCTGACCTCTTGGAGAATATGTGTGGGAACCAACAACCTCAGCAGGAAAAGTAAGCCAGTTTTCAGGATTTTGGTCTCTATGCACAGGTGGCAGAAGCAGGTGAGTGGGCCTAAGCCTCTGGATGTGTGGCAGAGGCTCTGGCAGGTCTCTGGGAGGTGCACAGGTCAGGCTAGGCTCAGGCTCATTGCAGATTTTATTTATTTAAATATTTGCTTTTTATGTTTAGCATTTCACTCTTTACAGAGACAAATGATGGAATTTAAATTGTATTTTTGCCTGATGCTTCCAGCTTTGTTCTTTTGACTTATGATTGTCTTGACAATGTGGGCTCT
>NW_016857933.1:0-450 GCF_001698545.2 Rhinopithecus bieti | reverse complement strand
AAAAGCAAGAGATTTTAATTCACTTATATTAGACCTCAAAATCAAATATAAAAAATAATAGCATATATTGTTTGAACACAATTAATAATTTGACCTAATTATATATACTTATAGGAAACCCTGTTCCCTAATAAGTAGAACATAACTTTTTTTCTCTTTGTTTTTTTATTTTTTTATTATTTTTTATTTTTATTATACTTTAATTTCTAGGGTACATGTGCATAACGTGCAGGTTTGTTACATATGTATACTTGTGCCATGTTGGTGTGCTGCAACTATCAACTCGTCAGCACCCATCAATTCATTATTTACATCATGTATAACTCCCAATGCATCCCTCCCCCCTCCCCCCTCCCCATGATGTTCCCCTTACCGAGTCCAAGTGACCTCATTGTTCAGTTCCCACCGATGAGTGAGAACATGTGGTGTTTTGTTTTCTATTCTTGTGAT
>NW_016857932.1:0-451 GCF_001698545.2 Rhinopithecus bieti | reverse complement strand
ATAATGAGAAACTAGATACTTTTTCTCTGAAGACTAGAAGAAAGGTAAGGACATCTTCTCTTGCCATTTTATTCAAGTTCATACTGGACATTCTAGCTCTATAATAAGAAAAGGAAATAAAATCAACCTGTATACCTTTTATTAGAAAGGAAAAAACAAAACTGTCTTTATTAGCTAATGACATGAATGTATAGCTATGTAGAAAATCCCAAGAATTGAAAAACATCTGCTGGAACTGATAAGTGAATATAGCAAAGTTGAAGGATTCAAAGTTAATGTATAATAGTTGACTGCTTTCCTATATGCCAGCAATGTACAATTGGAATTTGAAATTTTAAAAACCATTTATAATTGTGTCAATATAATGAATTACATAAGTATAAGTCTAACAAAGTATGTATAAAATCTAAATGTGAAAAACAATGGAACTCTGATAAAAGAAATTAAAAAC
>NW_016857931.1:0-452 GCF_001698545.2 Rhinopithecus bieti | reverse complement strand
GGCCGAGTGCGGTGGCTCAAGCCTGTAATCCCAGCACTTTGGGAGGCCGAGACGGGCGGATCATGAGATCAGGAGATGGAGACCATCTTGGCTAACACAGTGAAACCCCGTCTCCACTAAAAAAATACAAAAAACTAGCCGGGCGAGGTGGCGGGCACCTCTAGTCCCAGCTACTGGGGAGGCTGAGGCAGGAGAATGGCGTAAACCCGGGAGGCGGAGCTTGCAGTGAGCTGAGATCGGCCCTCGCCCCCCCCCCTGGGGGACAGAGCAAGCCCCCGTCTCAAAAAAAAAAAAAAAAAAAGAGATCCTGAGGAATTCTCTCTCTCTCTCTCTCTCTCTCTCTCTCTCACTCTCCCTCCTCCCTCATCTCTTCCCTCTCCTAATTCTGGCTGAAATTGGCACCTAAGTCAAATGTAGCTAAGCAAACAGACTAGAGACTCAGTATGAGATAG
>NW_016857930.1:0-838 GCF_001698545.2 Rhinopithecus bieti | reverse complement strand
CATTGCACTCCAACCTGGGCATCAAGAGTAACACTCCATCTCGAAAAAAAAAATATATATATATATACATATATATATATATTTTTTTTTTTCTAGAATTATTCTTTTTTTGTTTTGTTTTTGAGAGGTTGTCTTGCTCTGTGGCCTAGGCTGGAGTGCAGTGGCACAATCTCAGCTCACTGCAACCTCTGCCTCCTGGGTTCAAGATTCTCCTGCCTCGGCTTCCCAAGTAGCTGGGATTACAGGTGCCCACCGCCACACCTGGCTAATTTTTGTATTTTTAGTAGAGACAGGGTTTGGCGATGTTGAGCAGGCTGGTCTTGAGCTCCTACCCTCAGGTGATCCACCCCGCTTGGCCTCCCAAAGTGCTGGGATTACAGGTGTGAGCCACCACACCCGGCCTACATTTGGAATTCTTTGTCACATTTGATTTAGCACAGGCAATCGGTGTTGAGCCTTAGCATTCATTCTGTTAATAAATAGAATGAATGCTTTCACCTGAAACAGTTAACTAGCTTCTGCTAGTATTTAATGCTCAATAGTATAGCTGAAAAGATGATAATTAAATGGGATTTTATTTTATTAAAAAAGATAACTTCCTCAGCTGAGCAAGGGATTTTATAATTTTAAAACAACCTCATTATTGTAAACGTAGTATATATTATATTATTGAACATTAGGAAATGACAGAAAACTAAGAAAAGTAGAGAATAAAAGGACTATCGTTTGTTACCAAAAGTTATTTTTACCAGTCATTTGTATATTATGTGCAACTGTGTTTTAACCTAGTTTTAAATATAGTACTGTATTTAATTTCATCTAGCTTTTAAATATTATA
>NW_016857929.1:0-820 GCF_001698545.2 Rhinopithecus bieti | reverse complement strand
AAACCTCTCAATAACCCATGGTCAAAGAAGAAATATCGACATGAACTAGAAAATATTTATCAACTAAATGATTCTGAAAACATGACATACTAGAACTTGTGGGATGAGTCTGAGGCTGTGCTCAGAGAGAATTACAGACTTATATGCTGTTTTAGAAAACATGAGAAGCTAAAATCAATGATCTATGTCTTCATTTATGAAGTTACTTCTATTCAAAAGTAGAAGAAAAAAAGTAAGGATATTATTCCAGGGTAATGAAGCAAAACGAACATGCCATAGAGAAAACACACAGTCATAATTTGGGTACTTGAACAGATGACTAATCTGACTTAAAATCAAAGAGTTAAGGAAAAAATGATCACTCTTCAGATTAAAAAATGAAAAGACATAACTTAAAGTTCTTAACAATCTTATGCTAATATATTTGATAATGTGTATCAAATGAACACTGTTTTGAAAACTTATCTTTCCATAACTGACACAAGAAAGTATTTTAAAAATCTCAATAGTACTTTTCAATGAAGGCAATTAGATCTGTATTAAAGATATTTCCAAAAAATATTCCAGACCCAATTGGCACATTGATGGATTATACAAATGTTACGAAATATTACCAGCCAGATGCAGATTCTTCCAGATACCAGGAAAAGTGGGAATACTCCCTAGTTTGTTCTATGATGCCAGCATCTACTCGACAGTAAAAATGACATGGACGTAACAAGAAAAAAATTTATAAGCCAGTCTTTTATCATGAATATAGAGGTTAAAGAAAAACACAAGATAACACTTTTTAAAATCATGTTGGGTTGATTCCAGAAGT
>NW_016857928.1:0-805 GCF_001698545.2 Rhinopithecus bieti | reverse complement strand
ACGCCATTCTCCTGCCTCAGCCTCCCAAGTAGTTGGGACTACAGGCGCCCGGCACCATGCCCGGCTAATTTTTAAAAAATTTTTATTTTTTAGTGTAGATGGGGTTTCACTGTGTTACCCACGATGGTCTGGATCTCCTGACCTTGTGATCCACCTGCCTCGGCCTCCCAAAGTGCAACAATAGTCATTGTTGAGCAACTTGTCCTTATAAGAATTTGCATGCTGAGGTGCTATATTTGTACTGAACCCTCAATATGTGAGTAGTATCAGAAAGAAAATACAGACAACATAGTAGTTTCTGACAAGGGTATGCCCTGATGGAGGGGAGAAAACACCCCACCAAACTGAGTGGTAGTATTTAATTTTTAACTTTCAAAGTAACTTTTTGGATATAGAGCCTGTGTCTGAGACAGCTGTAAGAAGCGTGAAAAGGTTGTTTACTGCCTGGGCTTTCTCCCTGTAATCTTCATAGAGGGCTGTCTGCAGCCTTCCTCTGAACCTCAGCTCCTGTCAGGAAGCCCTTGCTACTTTCTCTGGTTTAAGCAAGCATTCCCTCCTTTTGTTCCTTCAGGTGTAAGGGTGGTAGAGGTTCCCACTCTTGCTAGACCACATGCACCGCATCATCTCTGGTTCGTTTTCCTAAACTCTGCCCTACTTTTTCATTAAACTCCATTCATTTACTCTTTTGAGTGTGCTGTTACCTGCCAGGCTCTGATTGATGGATTGCATTCACAAACATTAATAGAAAAAGCACACGTATGTTTATTGCAGCACTATTCACAATAGCAAAGACTTGGAATCAACA
>NW_016857927.1:0-628 GCF_001698545.2 Rhinopithecus bieti | reverse complement strand
CACTGAAGCCTATCGTGACAAAGGGAATATCCTCAGACAAAAATCAAAAAGAAGCTTTCTGAGAAACTGCTTTGTCATGTGTGAATTCATCTCACAGAGTTACACTGTTCTTTTCATTGAGCAGTTTGCTAACACTCTTTTCTTGGAATCTGCAATCTGATATTTTGGAGCACTTTGGAGCTTATTGTGACAAACAATATATAATCAGATAAAAACTGGAAAGAAACTTTCAAAGAAATTGCTTTGTGATGTGTTAATTCATCTCACAGAGTTACATGATCCTTTTCATGGATCAATTTGGTAGCACTGTTTTGGGGGACTCTGAGAAGGGATATTTTGGATTGCTTGGAAGCTGTGGTGACAAGGGAAATATCCTCAGATAATAACTAGAAAGGACCTTTCTGAGAAAGTACTTTCAGATATGTGAATTCATCTCACAGAATTACACATTTCTTTTCATGGAGCAGTTTGCTAACAGTGTTTTCAAGGAATCTGCAAAGGGATATTTTGGAGTGCATGGAGGATTATGGTGAAACAAGAAATGTCCTCTGATAAAACCAAAAGAAGATTTATGTGATACTGCTTTGTGGTGAGTGAATTCATCTCACAGAGTTACATCGTTGTTTTC
>NW_016857926.1:0-803 GCF_001698545.2 Rhinopithecus bieti | reverse complement strand
CAATATATTTTTATTCACAACATGGTATGTTCCTGTTAATTGGGGAAGGATATGCTAATCTAAAATGTAGATTTTAATTAACTAGTGTTCTGTTCAGTAAGTTTAAATATAGTCCTGGGAATATCAATTTGTAAATAAATGAGCAAATCACCTAAAATTTTACATACATGGGAATTAGTTTAATATTTAATGGGTTTTCAGAGCTTTAAAGATCTTAGTTTATTCTTTACCCATTATTCTGTTAAATACCATTGTTCCATGAAAGAAATAAAATGTATGTTTGCATCATAATTCTAGATACAATTGTACCCTAATACTTTCCTTCATTGGAAATAAAATATGTTAACTTGGACTATGCAAGTAATTCTGGCCTCATGACACAGTGAAGTCATTTCTCTCATTAGTGTTGGAAGTTTACATTTCTAATTACATTTAAATTGTTGCAGTAAACCAAGAAAACAATGCTTTGCTTAAATTCCAATTTGCAAAATCTTTCCTAAGCTTTTATGTTTCAAAAAGAACCCTTTCTCTCCAATGCAACAAACATAAAAATTAATAAAACATCATTGCAGTCACAGTAAACTTTGGTATTATGAAGTGCTGCTTCGACCACTGTGAATGCTGAAGTTGCATGACAATATGAGAGAATTTCCATGAATATATATTGACTACTAATGCAGAATAAAGTTTTCTCATTCTCCAACCAAAACAATTTTAAAGGAAAATTACGTTTATTAAAAGCCTATTTATCTGTAGGGTTTTAGCCAAACCCTTTTGAAGATGATTTTCCAATTGGAAAATTA
>NW_016857925.1:0-805 GCF_001698545.2 Rhinopithecus bieti | reverse complement strand
AAAGAAAGGAAAAGAAAGAGAGAAGTTCCAAGATGGCCAAATAGGAACAGCTCCAGTCTGCAGCTCCCAGCGTTAGCGACACAGAAGATAGGTGATTTCTGTATTTCCAACTGAGGTACTGGGTTCATCTCACTGAGTCTTGTCAGACAGTGGGTGCAGCCCATGGAGCAGGGCAGGGCATCACCTCACCTGGGAAGTGCAAGGGGTCGGGGAATTCCCTTTCCTAGCAAAGGGAAGCCATGACAGATGGTACCTGGAAAATCGGGACACTCCCATGCTAATACTGTGCTTTTCCAACGGCCTTAGCAAACAGCACACCAAGAGATTATATCCCGCACTTGGCTCCGAGGGTCCCACACCCGTGGAGCCTCACTCACTGCTAGCACAGGAGTCTGAGATCGAACTGCAAGGTGGCAGTGAAGCTAGGGTAGGGGCGTCCACCATTGCTGAGACTTGAGTAGGTAAACAAAGCGTCTGGGAAGCTCGAACTGGGTGGAGCCCACCACAGCTCAAGGAGGCCTGCCTGCCTCTATAGACTCCACCTCTGGGGGCAGGGCATAGCTGAACAAAAGGCAGCAGAAACTTCTGCAGACTTAAATGTCCCTGTCTGACAGCTTTGAAGAGACTAGTGCTTCTCTCAGCAAGGAGTTTGAGATCTGAGAACAGACAGCCTGCCTCCTTAAGTGGGTCCCTGACCCCCAAGTAGCCTAACTGGGAGACACCTCCCAGTAGGGGCTGACTGACACCTCATACAAGTGGATGCCACACTGAGACGAAGTTTCCAGAAGAAGGATCAGACAGCAAC
>NW_016857924.1:0-836 GCF_001698545.2 Rhinopithecus bieti | reverse complement strand
GTTATAGTTGGTTGTTTTCTCCTTTTTTCCTCTGTAATTTGTTTAATACAGTGACTATTTTAGGAGGATCTAGGTAGATATCTCACTCTGATTATTCCCAAAGTATGAGGTCTCCCATAGTGGCTATTTACATATAACTTAATTCATAAGACTTTTAAGAAATCTCTTTTGCCTTCTCCTTATTCTCCAGACTGGGATTGCGAAGATAGGAGCCAACAAATTGTACCTCAAAGTCTGGAAAATTTGTCAACTCTTCCATACTTGTACGTGAAACATTTCAGACTTTGTGCTTTGCGAAAGCAGCACTGACTCAGCTAGGGATCGTGGAAAGAGCATAGACTTACATCAGAAGACTCATTCTAGTTGGTAACTGTGTGATCTTGATCTGATCACTAAGACCCTGCGTGCCTTAGGAGTCTCCCCTTGCATGAAATGAAATTGGTGACCTAGATGATCTTCACATTATCTCCCACGTTGTAAACTCAATCATTTTGAGTATAGGAATTAACAAAGCCACTTAAGGGGAAAAAAGTTCCCTTCATTTCTTGATGAAATACTTATTGAGCTATGTAGCATATTCCATAAAAAGGAAAAAGCTAGATATCTTAACCCTACTAAGTTGTTTAGCGAGAAGAACGTGAAAAGTTCAGATGAAAAGTCAGGAAGTCAACATAGGAAAAAACAGATAAACTAATAAACTGAATAAGTAGGTAATACAGCTTCAGTTAAGTACTAGACTTCCAAATGGATGGAATCATACCATTCAGGGCTAAATTGTATTTGAGAATACCTACCCTGAGGAATAGGTTTTATGCTCTGGAAGCATCACTTCGAAA
>NW_016857923.1:0-8121 GCF_001698545.2 Rhinopithecus bieti | reverse complement strand
TGAATGGTTCCACAAAAGCTTCTCCAGCCCCTCCCCACCCACCCAGATGGAGTCTTGCTCTGTCCCCTAGGCTGGAGTGCAGTGGCACAATATCAGCTCACTGCAACCTCTGCCTCCTGAGTTCAAGTGATTCTCCTGCCTCAGCTTCCTAAGTAGCTGAGATTACAGGCATGCACCACCACGCCTGGCTTTTTTTTTTTAAGTAGTGGTGGGGTTTCACCATGTTGGCCAGGCTGATGTCGAAGTCCTGACCTCAAATGATCCACCCACCTCGGGCTCCCAAAGGGCTGGGATTACAGGTTATGAGCTACCACGCCCAGCCTTTTTTTGTTTTAAATTAGAGACTGAGTCTCAATCTTGCCTAGGCTGGAGTGCAGTGGCACTATCTCGGCTCACTGCAACCTCTGCCTCCCGGGTTCAAGTGATTCTCCTGTCTCAGCCTCCTAAGTAGCTGGGATTACAGGTGCCCACCATTGTGCCTGGCTAATTTTGTATTTTAGTAGAGATGGGATTTCACTGTGTTGGCCAGGGTAGTCTCAAACTCCTGACACAAAAGCTTTTTTTTGTTGTTGTTTCTGGCTGGAGAATTTATACTATTGTAATTATTTTAGGTACAGAAAACAGTGTACATTTAACCCAGTTTAGTGGCAAGTTCTTTAGCCTTTGCCTTTTGAGCTTGGTGATGTGAGCCACAGACTTGGGACTCAGGACATTGCCTCCCCAGTGATGGCGGATCTCATCGTGTCTGTCATTGTAATTGGTCCTGTTAGCTTCCACCAGCTTAGCCAAAGTGCCTTTTCTTCCGAGATAACCTGTATGAAGGTGACAGTGATGCAGGTCTTCCTGTGGACCAGACGTCCCAGTCTTGCCTTCCCCTTCATAATGCAGTAAGGGACTCCCATTTTACAATAAAAGGCAGGCAACAAGACAAGGAGCTGGAAGAAAGCATTAGCTGAAGAATATATTTTGACCAAAAGCAGAAAATTTCAAAGCTAGCTTGGTAGCAATTGCTCAGGGTTAAAAGCTCACGGATTTGCACTTCAAGGTTGAATTCAGTGAGAGATTCACATCATCACAAAAAAGCTTTTAAAAGCACGTGTTTATATTTACTGACATAAAATCCAGGACAAATTGTTGAGTAAAAGAGCAGAAAAGATAATAAACTAAATTATATGTAAAATTGTGTAATCCATGTGAGAATTTCATCACACACCTGGAATGTTTTCTTCCCAGTCACCAAAACGTTGAGTTGAGCCACCTTGCCTGTGATTTCGGGAAACTGTCTACTTCTTTTTTTTTTTTTTTTTTTTTAGACAGTTTTGCTCTTGTTGCCCAGCCTGGAGTGCAATGGTGTGATCTCGGCTCACTGCAACCTCCGCCTCCCAGTTTCAAGCGATTCTCCTGCCTCAGCCTCCCAAGTAGCTGGGATTACAGGCATGCGCCACCACACCCAGTTAACTTTGTATTTTAGGAGACGGGTTTCTCCATGTTGGTCAGGCTGGTCTTGAACTCCTCACCTCAACTGATCCTCCTGTCTCAACCTCCCAAACTGTTGAGATTATAGGCATGAGCCACCACACCTGGCCTAGCCTGGAAAATTTGCACATGATCTAGGAGGTTGCATTAAGTGTCTTTAAAGGTATTTTACGTTGTAAGCCATTGCAGCACTTTGGGAGGCTGAGGCAGGCAAATCACCTAAGGTCAGGAATTTGAGACCAGCCTGGCCAACATGGTGAAACCCTGTCTCTACTAAAATACAAAAAATAGCAAGGCATGGTGGTGGAGGCCTGTAATCCCAGCTACTTAGGAGGCTGAGGCAGGAGAACCCAAGAGGCAGAGGTTGTGCAGTGAGCCGAGATCTCTGGCCATTGCACTCCAACCTGGGCAACAAGAGCAAAACTCCATCTTAAAAAAAAAAAGGTATTTTACATTCTGGATCCATTCATCCATTCGACAGAAATCAAAACTGGTTATTTCAGGTATGGTTTAGACAAGAAACTGGAATAAGTGGACCGACTCTCCAAGAATGAGTTTTATGCCTGTAGACAAAAGATTGCAAAGTAAGGCTAGGCACGGTGGCTCATGCCTATCATTCCAGCACTTTTGGAGGCTGAGGCGGGCAGATCACTTCAGTCCAGGACTTCGAGACCAGCCTGAGCAACATAACAAAACCCTGTTGAGAGGTGACAACAGCTAGCAGCCCTTGCTCACGGCCCCTCCTCAGCCTCGGCGTCCACTTTGGCAGTGCTTGAGGAGCCCTTCAGCCCGCCACTGCACTGTGGGAGCCCTTCTCTGGACTGGCGGAGGTGGCTCCCTCTGCTTGCCTGGAGGTGTGGAGGGAGAGGCGCGGGTGTGGAGGGAGAGGCGCCGGTGGGAACCCGAGCTGCGCTGCAGGCTCACAAGCCAGCACGAGTTCCGGCGGGCGCAGGAGTGGGCTCAGCGGCCCCGCACTGGGAGCTACCGGCCAGGGCGTGGGCCCAGAGCAGTGAAGGGCTTAGCACCAGGGCCAGCAGCTGCGGAGGTTGCGCCGGGTCCCCAGCACTGCAGGCTCACATGCACAGGGCTCGAATTCTCGCAGGGCCTCAGCTGCCTCCCTGCCGGACAGGGCTCAGGACCTGCAGCCCGCCATGTCTAAGCCCCCCACCTCCGCGGTGGGCTCCCGGGCGGCCCCAGCCTCCCCACGGGCGCTGCCCCTGCTTCGTGGCACTGGGTCCCATCAACCACCCGAGGGCTGAGGAGTGCAGGCACTCGGGACTGGCTGGCAGCTCCGCCTGCAGCCCCTATGCTGGATCCACTACGTGAAGCCAGCTGGGCTTCTGAGTCTAGTGGGGACTTGGAGAACTTTTATGTCTAGCTAAGGGATCATAAACGCACCAATCAGCACTCTGTGTCTAGCTCAGGGTTTGTAAATACACTGATCAGTATTCTGTATCTAGTTAACCTAGTGGGGACTTGGAGAACTTTCCTGTCTAGCACTCTGTGACTAGCTAAAGGACTGTGAACGCACCAATCAGCACTCTGTGTCTAGCTTAGGGTTTGTAAATACACCAATCAGTACTCTGTGTCTAGCTCAAAGTTTGTAAATACACCAATCAGCACTCTGTATCTAGCTAACCTAGTGGGGACTTGGAGAACTTTTCTGTCTAGCACTCTGTCTAGCTCAGGGATTGTAAATGCACCAATCAGCACCCTGTCAAAACAGTCCAGTCAGCTCTCTGTAAAATGGACCAGTCAGCTCTCTGTAAAATGGACCAATCAGCAGGATGTGGGTGGGGCCAGATAAGGGAATAAAATCAGGCTGCCCCAACCAGCCTGCAGCAACATGCTGAAATCACCTGTGGGCGTGGAAACTTTGTTATATTGCTCTATAATAAATCTTACTGCTGCTCATCGTTTGGGTCCACGCTGCGTTTAAGAGCTATAACACTCACCACGAACGTCTACAGCTTTACTCCTGAAGTCAGCAAGATCATGCACCCACCAGAAGGAAGGAACTGCAGGCACATCTGAACATGTGAAGGAACAAACTCTGGACCACCATCTTTAAGAACTGTAACGCTCACTGTGCGGGTCAGTGGCTTCATTCTTGAAGTCAGTGAGACCAAGGACCCACCAATTCCGGACACACCAAGTATACAAAATATATACAAAAAATGGACCTGTAGTCCCGTCTTGGGAGGCTGAGGTGGGAGGATCATTCCAGACCAGGAGATTGAGGATGCAGTCACCTGAGACTGTGACATTGCACTCCACACACTCCAGCATGAGTGACAGAGCTAGAATCTATCAAAAAAAAAAAAAATTGCAAAATGAATATACTGTTATTTAAATTTTAAATGAAGTGTTTCAATGTATATTATATTTTATTATTTTCCACATTGACTAATTTCTTCAGTAGCTAAACATTTACGATTCCCTAACATGTAAAATTAATATACACTACTTCTAAAAACATGGTAGAAGGCCAGGTACAGCGACTCACCTGTAATCCCAGCACTTGGGGAAGCCAAGGTGGAAGCATTACTTGACCCCAAGAGTTTGAGACCAATGTGGGCCACACAGGAGGACCCTGACTCTACAAAACAATTCTTAAATAAGCTTAGCATGGCGGCATGCACCTGTAGTCCCAGCTGCTTGGGAGGCTGAAGTGAAAGGATAACTTGAGCCCAGGAGTTCGAGGCTGCAGTGAGCTATGATTATGCCACTGCACTCTAGCCTGGGTGACAGAGTGAGATCCTGTCTCAAAAAATAAAAAAATAAAAAATAAAAAATGGTAGGAAAAATGACTGATATGGTAAAATACTGATAATACATTCAAGTGAAAAGGAAGATTAGAACAAAATGTCCAGGCCGGGCGCGGTGGCTCAAGCCTGTAATCCCAGCACTTTGGGAGGCCGAGATGGGCGGATCACGAGGTCAGGAGATTGAGACCATCCTGGCTAACACAGTGAAACCTCGTCTCTACTAAAAATACAAAAACCTAGCCGGGCGAGGTGGCGGGCGCCTGTAGTCCCAGCTACTCCGGAGGCTGAGGCAGGAGAATGGCATAAACCCGGGAGGCGGAGCTTGCAGTGAGCTGAGATCCGGCCACTGCACTCCAGCCCGGGCGACAGAGCAAGACTCCGTCTCAAAAAAAAAGAAAAAAAAAGAAAACAGTCTTAAAATTAAAGAAAAGTTTCAAGCTTTACTACAAAGAACATTATCTGAACCATTTGAGAGTAAATTGCTGGCACTCTACCGTAATATCTGATTTTTTAGTGGGTATTCCTACAAGTCAGGACATTCTACGTGACTACAATATAATCTTCATAGAAATTTAACAATATATTCTAAGATTTAATTCTTAGATTCTTTGTTTTATTACTTGTCTATGATATTCCTTATTACAAAAGATTCCATTCAGATCCATTGATTATATTTATTTNAAAAAAAAAAAAAAAAAAGAACAAAATGTCCAGTATATTCACATCTTAGAAAAGTATGCCTTTGTTACATATGGTTAAATAGAAATCCAACAGGAGTATACTACAAAATGACATGAACTAAAGAAAATTTTATTTTCTTCCTTTTGTTTTCCTAGGATTTTCCAAATCTTCTAAAACTAAGATTACTTTTATTTATTCCTTTTTTTTTCACCCCCCAAACACAGTCTCACTCATTGTTACCCAGGCTTAAGTGCAGTGGTGCAATCTCGGCTCACTGCAACCTTTGCCTCCCAGGATCAAGTGATTCTTCTGCCTCAACCTCCAAAGTAGCTGGGATTACAGACATGCACCACCACGCCCAACTAATTTTGTATTTTAGTAAAGACGAGGTTTCACCATGTTGGCTATGCTGGTCTTGAACTCCTGGCCTCAAGTGATTCACCTGCCTTGGCCTCCCAAAGTGCTGGGAATACAGGCATGAGCCACCACGTCTGGCCTAAGACCCTTTTATAATCAGAAGAAATATTACTTAAATTTTGTTAGTCTTTCAAATTCTTCTTGTGGAAATGCAACTAAGTGGATAATCAAAAAATGATTGTGACAGAAAAGGCCTTCGGAGCTACATGAGCGCATGGAGGTCACTCAGTGAGACGAAAACTCAGTTTCTGTGGCGAATAGTCTACAATGACACAGAATAAACCTGGACATGACTGAATTTTCCCTGCAGGGTAAACCACAGAGGAGCACACAGCACCCCTGTCACCCACGGGTGGAAGGACACCAAGGAGGAAGGGAGGCAGGGCAGAGCTGGGGGGAAGCTCTGGAAAGGTCAAAGCCTGGGTTGATCCTGTTCAGATTTCTGACTTCTTTCTGCTCATCCTCTATCAGAGCTGCTCACACTGTCTCCTTTTCTAGACCCTAGGACCTAGGTGACAAAATGTTATTTAACGAGAGATCAGGGTGCACAGGACAAGCAACTGTGTTAAAAGATGCTGTATCCTAGAACCACAGGGGACTCACAGTGGTTTCATTCCATCAAATACATTCTTTTGGATGGTGTAAATATAGGATTTGATGAAAAGGGTCCTAAGTTCAAATGACAGAATTTGATAGGAAGACATAGATACAACAGTTAATTTAGTTTCTTAGATAGGGTCTCCCTCTGTTGCCCAGACTGGAGTGCAGTGGCACCATCACGGCTCACTGCAACCTCGACCTCCCAGGTTTGAGTGATCCTCCCATCTTAGCTTCTTGAGTAGCTGGGACTACAGGCGCTATCACCACACCTGACTCTGTGTGTGTGTGTGTGTGTGTGTGGAGATGAGGTCTCTCTATGTTGCCCAGGCTAGTCTTCAACTCCTGGACTCAAAATGATCTTCCTGCATGGATCTCCCAAAATGCTGGAATTGCAGGTATGAGCCATCATGCGCAGTCTTGAATTCTAAAAGTTACCTGTACCACATGTGAATAGAGTTTGTGAACTGTGCAGGAACTTTAAGTCATAATCGGCATCCACCTGAGAACCTCATAGCAGAGTAAGGCTTTTGCAGGAATCTCAGTCAGCCTAGTAAATATTCACGAAACGCTGACTCTTTTCCAGGCCCTGTGTTGTGTACAAAGATGCAGATTCCTTAGTAGTTGTCCATATCCCACTAACTATGATCATTTGAGTAGAAGGTGCCTGGAGATGAGGGGTCATCAACTCCAGTATCTAATTCAGACAGTGTCCACCCCAGCCCATCTGGCACCAACCCCTAGGCACTCTAAGACATTGTTGCCAATTCTCTCTGAGCAACACTTGAGAAACATAGTCCCTGATAAACAACAGCAGAAAGCTACACTGCAAGCCAAGCTAAATCATTTCCAATTGTAAATTTTCTAATTGTTTGACAACAAGAAAATACACAATTTAAATAATACCAGGAACAGGCTGGGCAGTGGCTCATGCCTGTAACCCGCAGCATCTTGGAAGGCGGAGGTGGGCAGATGACTTGAGGTCAGGAGGTGGAGACCAGCCTGGCTAACATGGCAAAACCTGGTCTCTACTAAAAAAAATACAAAATTAGCTGAGGGTGGTGGCATGCGCCTGTAATCCTGGTTACTCAGGAGGCCGAGGCCTGAGAATCACTTGAAACCAGGAAGCGGAGGTTGCAGTGAGCTGAGATTGTGCTGCTGCACTCCAGCCTGGGTGACAGAGTGAGATCCTGTCTCCAATAAATGAATAAATAAATAATACCAAGAGTGAAGAGCTTTAAAACAGATGTATGTAAGGCTGGGCACAGTGGCTCATGCTTGTGGTTTCAGCAATTTGGGAGGCTGAGGTGGGCAGACCACCTGAGCTCAGGAGTTTGAGATCAGCCTGCCAACATTGTGAAACCCCATCTCCACTAAAACAGAAAATTAGCTGGGCGTGGTGGTGGGCGCCTGTAATCCCAGTTATTCAGGAGGCTGAGGCAGGAGAATCGCTTGAGTCCAGGAGGCGGAGGTTGCAGTGAGCCAAGATTGTGCCATTGCACTCCAGCCTGGGCCACAAGAGTGAGACTCCATCTCAAAAAAACAAAACAAAACAAAACAAAAAAAAAAAGAAAAAAAAAAAGCGCCAGGAATGGTGGCTCACTCCTGTACTCCTAGCACTTTGGGAGGCCAAGGTGGGCAGATCACGAGGTCAGGAGTTTGAGATCAGCCTGGCCAACATGGTGAAACCCCATCTCTACTAAAAAATACAAAGATTAGCCAGGCGAGGTGGCAGGTGCCTGTAATCCCAGCTACTCAGGAGGCTGAGGCAGGAGAATGACTTCAATCCAGGAGGCAGAGGTTGTGCACTGAGCCAAGATCTCTTGCCACTGTGAGAGGTGACAATGTGCTAGCAGCCCTCACTCACGGTGCTTCCTTGGCCTCCGACCTCGTGGCCTCACGTCCATTCTGGTGGCGCTTGGGGAGCCCTTCAGCCCTCCACGGCACCATGGGAGCCCCTCTCTGGGCTGGCTGAGGCCGGAACCTCCTCCCTCTGCTTGCAGGGAGGTGTGGAGGGAGAGGTGCAGGCAGGAACCGGGGCTGTGCTCGCAGGCCGGTGTGAATTCTGGCGGGCGTGAGCGCGGGCTCGGCAGGCCCCACACACAGAGCGGTGGGCGCACTGCTGGCCCAGGGCAGTGAAGGGCTTAGCACGCCGGCCAGCAGCTGCGGAGGTTGCACCGCG
>NW_016857922.1:0-834 GCF_001698545.2 Rhinopithecus bieti | reverse complement strand
AAAAAAGAAAAGAAGAAGAAAGAAGAAAGAAGAAAGAAGAAAGAAGAAAGAAGAAAGAAGAAAGAAGAAAGAAGAAAGAAGAAAGAAGAAAGAAGAAAGAAGAAGAAGAAGAAGAAGAAGAAGAAGAAGAAGAAGATCCAAAGACTCAGGGAAAACTGTCGATTTCTGTGCTTAGGCTGGATGTGAATGGACAGCTATGTAGAAATGTGATGGGACAAAAAGCGGTATGATCCAATGTTGACGGACAGAGAGGGGAAGTATGAAGCATAGTAAGGCCCATCAGTTTGGATTCTTCTCGGTCTCTCTGTGTGGCATTCCTTCTTCCTGGATATAGGGCAGGACCTCTCTGGAAACAGGGGTCTTATGGCCTACTTTTAGACAAGGTAGGACAGAGAATTTCTTTCTTTTTTTTGAGATAGAGTCTCACTCTGTCACCCAAGCTGCAGAGCAGTGGTGCAGTCATGGCTCACTGCAGCCTCCACTTCCTGGGCTCAAGTGATCCTCCTGCCTCAGCCTCCTAAATAGTAGGACTACAGGTGTGCACCACCACACCCAGCTAATTTCCCCTTCCTTCCTCCCTTTCTTCCTTTCATCTCTCCCTCCCTCGCTTTCCTTCCTTCCTTTCTCCCTCCCTCTCTCTTCCTTCCTTTAGTCCCTCTCTCCCTCCCTCTTCTTCCTCCCTTCCTCCCTCCTTCTCTCTTCTTCCTTCCTTTTCTTTTTCTTTCTTTCTCTATCTTTCCTTCTCTAATTATTTGTTTCCTCCTCTCTCTCTCCCCACTGCCTCTCCTTCTTCTGTCTCTCTTTCCTTTTCTTTCTCTCCTTCCTTCCCTTCCT
>NW_016857921.1:0-837 GCF_001698545.2 Rhinopithecus bieti | reverse complement strand
CTTTTATTTAAATACCCTTTATTGCTTTCTCTTGACTGGTTGCCCTGGCCAGAAATTCCAATGCTACGTTGAACAGGAGTGGTGAGAGAGGGCATCCTTGTCTTGTGCCGGTTTTCCAAGGGAATGCTTCCAGTTTTTGCCCATTTAGTATGATATTGGCTGTGGGTTTATCAAATATAGCTATTATTATTTTGAGATACGTTCCCTCAATACCCAGTTTATTGAGCGATTTTAGCATGAAAGCCTGTTGAATTTTGTCGAAGGCCTTTTCTTCATCTATTGAAATAATCATGTGGTTCTTGTTGTTGGTTCTGTTTATGTGACAGATTACATTTACTGATTTGGATATGTTGGACTAAACTTGCATCCAGGAATGAAGCCAACTTTATTGTGGTGGATAAGATTTCTGATGTGCTGCTGCATTCGGTTTGCCAGTATTTTATTGAGGATGTTCTCATTGATCTTCCTCAGGGATATTGGCCTAAAATTCTCTTTTTTTGGTTGTGTCTTTGCCAGGCTTTGGTATCAGGATGACGCTGGCCTCATAAACTGAGTTAGGGAGGATTCCCTCTTTTTCTACTCATTGGAAGAGTTTCAGAAGAATGTTACCAGCTCCTCTTTGTACCTCTGGTAGAATTTGGCTGTGAATCCATCTGGTCCTGGAATGTTTTTGGTTGGTAGGCTATTAATTATTGCCTCAATGTCAGAACCTGTTGTTAGACTATTCAGAGATTCAACTTTTTCCTGGTTTAGTCTTGGGAGGGTGTATGTATTCAGAAATTGATTCATTTCTTCTAGATTTTCTAGTTTATTTGCGTAGAGGTGTTTATAGTATTC
>NW_016857920.1:0-836 GCF_001698545.2 Rhinopithecus bieti | reverse complement strand
AAACATTTTCTATAGAGAAAATAATGCCTTTTACAGAAGTGATTTAAATGGTTTTACCACTTAATATTCCATATCCATGAGGATGCGTTGAAATGGGTACTCTCATACACTCTGTGGGTGTCTAAATTAGCATCAAACATTTTGGAAGTCAATTTTACAATAACTATCAAAATGCAAAATGTATAAACCCTTTGACCCTTATTTCAATTTCTAGGCATTGGTCCCAAAGATATTCTTCCACAGGCACCCAAAGATACACAAAAAGAATGTTCTCTGCAGCACGGTTTGTTATGGAGGAAAATCGAAAACAATCTAAAAATTTGTCAGAGGGGATCTGGTAAATGGGGCTTAAACCATGGGATAATGGAATAAGTCACAGAGTTAAAATTAATGATACAGACACACCCCCACTGGAGAAGCTGAAGGTTTGTTTGCAGGAGAAATTCCCGACTTTACCTGGAGTTGAGTCAAGTTAGAGAGCCAAGCCAAGCGAAATACAGGGGTAGAGGAAGTAGCAGAAAGGCACTGGGAGCTCGCTGGATCCCCAAGCAGCCCATTCCTGCCTGGCAACACAGGGATCCATCAGGAGGGTGGCCATCAGAGCAGGAGGTAAAACTCCACAGGAAGAAAAACTTCTGTAGCTGAACTTCTTAACAATTTGAATGGGGCGAGAAGCCTCCGGGCCAGAACTCCGGGGAGGGTGCAAATCCAGATTGCAGACTTCACAGGTGGGGATGAACTAAAGCCCTTTCTTTTGCAGCTTGGAGGTGGAAAACCTCTGGCAAGTTTTCAAGGCAGACTCGCCCTCCCCAGGAAACACACTCTGGGCTGTTTGG
>NW_016857919.1:0-805 GCF_001698545.2 Rhinopithecus bieti | reverse complement strand
CTTTAAGTTTTCATAATTTAAACTCTCAAAAAGTTGGGTGGACTGACAGAGGATTAAGAATCTTTGGTTTTAAACCTTTACCGTTCTTATTTCTAATGCTCAGTCAGCTTATACCGTGTTCATAGTAATCCACTCTCAGTGTTCACAGGCCTAATGTGTTAACTATAAATAGAAAAATAGACTGCCAGCCTGTGGGAACCAGGCCTGTGCCAGGGAGGGTCATTATAAGAGGCAGTCACTCTTCACTTGAGAGGTTTAAAAACCGATAATGGTGGATATTTTTTCCTCACATCCTCATGAAACAGTGATTAATGTTCAGATATGTTATAAGACAGAATGATTAGCAGGAAATCATCAACATAGGTGAATTTGGGATTACTAACTTAAAAACAAGGAAAACCCTCCTCCTTCCCTCTCCAGTGCTTTAGTCAGATATTCTGGGGTTGCATGTGTAGGGTGGAACATTGGCTACAGCTTGGGAAGTGAGAGGGAGGAGATATCCATTCGTGATCATCTTCAACAACTCTTAGCTCCAAGTTGGCATGCAGCTGTGTACAGTTCAAGTTGGCACGGAGCTGTGTGCCATTCAAGTTGGCCTGGAGCTGTGTGCCACTTCTTTGGAGTAGTGCAGCACATCATCCCTTTCTGATGGGGAAGAGTGGGGAACAATGAGCCTGGTCTGCGCACAGGGTTCAGGAACGTCACTTGAGAGATGGCAGTGGTTGGTAGTACTGACTCTGGGTTAGATCACTTTGGTTTGAATCCTGATTCCTTCCCCCCTCCCCTCTCCTCCCCTCTCCTCCCC
>NW_016857918.1:0-804 GCF_001698545.2 Rhinopithecus bieti | reverse complement strand
AAAAAAAAAAAAAGGAATAGTTGAGTCTCCTTGAGACAGATGAAATTAAAAAGAGACCAACCCAGAAAAGAAATCCTTTTTTGTTTTGTTTTGTTTTGTTTTGTTTTGAGACGGAGTCTTGCTCTGTTGCCCAGTCTGGAGTGCAGCAGTGCGACCTCCACTTACTGCAACCTCCGCCTCCTGGGTTCATGCCATTCTCCTGCCTCAGCCTCCTAAGTAGCTGGGACTACAGGTGCCCACCACCACACCCAGCTAATTTTCTGTATTTTTAGTACAGACAGGGTTTCACTGTGTTAGCCAGGATGATCTCAATCTCCTGACCTCGTGATTCACCCACCTCGGCCTCCCAAGGTGCTAGGATTACAGGCGTGAGCCACCGCACCTGGCCAAGAAATGAAATTCTTAGAGCTAATGAAGGCCTACCTGTTCCAGGTAAAAAGTAAAGTTTCTAGCCAGGCAAGGTGTCTCACACCTGTAATCCCAGCACTTTGGGAGGCTAAGACAGGCAGATCACGAGGTCAAGAGATCAAGACCATCCTGGCCAACGTGGTGAAACCCCTTCTCCACTAAAAATACAAAAATTAGCTAGGCATGGTGGTGTGCACCTGTAGTCCTAGCTACTTTGGAGGCTGAGGCAGGAGAATTGCTAGAAACCTGGAGGCGGAGGTTGCAGTAAGCCGAGATCATGCCACTGCATTCCAGCCTGGTGACAGAGTGAGACTCCATCTCAAAAAAAAAAAAAAAAAAAAAAAAGGTTAAATTTCCCATTTTCCTTTCCTGAGGGGTACCCCACCCACCACATTT
>NW_016857917.1:0-804 GCF_001698545.2 Rhinopithecus bieti | reverse complement strand
TATATATATATATATGAGAACTACTTTACGAATTCACGAAAAATCATATACAAATAGTTATCTTACAATTTGCCAAAATATCTGGTGATCTTAACCTGGAGGGACTATTTTAAAAGGCTAGGTAGGACTCAGGCCGGGCACGGTGGCTCATGCCTGTAATCCCAGCACTTTGGGAGACTGAGGCAGGCGGCTCACCTGAGGTCAGGGGTTCCAGATGAGCTTGGCCAACATGGTGAAACCCTGTGTCCACTAAAAATACAAAAATTAGCCAGGTGTGGTGGCGGGCGCTTGTAATCTCAGCTACTTGGGAAGCTGAGGACGGAGAATTGCTTGAACCTGGGAGGCAGAGGTTGCAGTGAGCTGAGATCGCGCCCTTGCACTCCAGCCTGGGCAGCAAGAGCGAAACTCCGTCTTAAAAATAAATACATAAATAAATTAAATAAGCTGGGATATGAACACAGGCCTGGCACTAGCTTCTATGCTATCTATTGCCTCTGAAAATAAATTAGAAACAAAAACAAACCTAGAAAATGGCAATCCTTGACAACAATACTAGAGTTAAGAAGTGAGTTGTTTTGGATCTGTACATCCATCCAGTGTTTACTGAGCAGCTATTATAGTGTACCAGGCACTGTCGTAGGTGCCGGGGAAACAGGTTCACAAGGCAGCTTAAGTGCCTGCCCTCAGGATGCTCATGTCCTAGTAGATCCACTTCTTTAATTCTAAAGATATTGATCTTCTATTTCAGTGCATCTCAAACTGTATTAAAGGGTCAGTCTTAAAATTCAATTAGTCATGAACTGA
>NW_016857916.1:0-629 GCF_001698545.2 Rhinopithecus bieti | reverse complement strand
TCCTTAGAAATCAGCTGTAACTCTTTGATAGGAATCCACAGACCGCAAAGAAGTTTCTCAGAAAGCTTCCTTCACGTTTTGAACTGATGATATTTCCTTTATTTGTGTAGGCCTCAATGCGATCTAAAGATGTGCTTCTGAGGTTCCTCAAAAACAGTGATAATGGACTGCTGCATGAAACATAAGTGTAACTCTGTGGGATGAATTCGCACATCACCAAGAAGTTTCTAAGAAATCTTCTTTCTTGTTTTCATCTGAGGATATTTCCTTTGTCACCGCAAGCTTCATTGCTTTCAGAAGTATCCCAATGCAGATTTTCAGAAATCTGTGTTATCAAACTGAACACTGAAGAGAAACGTGTAACTCTGTGAGTTGCATTCACACATCTAAATGGAGTTTCCTAGAAGGTTTCTTTCCAGTTTTGATATGATGATATTTCCTTTTTCACCATAGCCCTCAATGAGCTCCCAAATATCACTTTGCAGAACACAAGATAACATAGTTAGCAAGCTCTTCCAAGAAGGGAAGGGTTGAACTCTCTGTGATGCCATCGAACTTCTGAAAGCAATCTCTGAGTAAGCTTCTCTCCAGTTATTATCTGAGGATATTTCCTTTATCACCATCGGTCC
>NW_016857915.1:0-626 GCF_001698545.2 Rhinopithecus bieti | reverse complement strand
AAAACCAGAAAAAAGCTTTCTGAGAAACTGCTTTGTGATGTGTGAATTCATCTCAAAGAGTTACACCGTTCTATTCACTGAGCAGCTTGATAACCAGTCTTCGTGAATTCTACAGTAGGATATTTGGGAGATCATTGAAGCCTATGGTGACAAAGGAAATATACTCAGATAAAAACCAAAAAGAAGCTTTCTGAGAAACTGCATTGTGTTGTCAATTCATCTCACAGGATTACGCTGCTCTTTTCATTGTGCAGTTTACTAACACTGTTTTCTTGCAATCTGCAATGAGATATTTCGGAGTGCATTGAATCCTTGGTGACAAAAGGAATATCCTCATATGAAAGCTAGAAATAGGATTTCTGAGAAACCACTTTGTGATGTGTTAATTCATCTCACAGTGTTACACGATTCTTCTCATGGATCACTTTAAAAAAAGAAATAAAGAAAATTTTAGACCAATATCCCTGATAAAATCAATGCAAAATCCTCAATAAAATACTGGCAAACCGGATTCAGCAGCACATCAAAAAGCTTATCCACCATGATCAAGTGGGCTTCATCCCTGGGATGCAGAACCAAAGACAAGAACCACATGATTATCTCAATAGATGAAGAAAAGGCTTTTG
>NW_016857914.1:0-839 GCF_001698545.2 Rhinopithecus bieti | reverse complement strand
TAATCAAGAGACTGAGGCAGGAGAATCGCTTGAACCCCGGAGGCAGAGGTTGCAGTGAGCCGAGATCGTGCCACTGCACTCCAGCCTGGGTGACAGAGAGAGACTCCATCTCAAAAAAAAAAAAAAAAAGTAGCCATTCTGACTGGTGTGAGATGGTATCTCATTGTGGTTTTGATCTGCATTTTTCTAATGATTGCTGGTGATAAGTGTTTCTTCATGTACGTGTATATCTTCTTTGGAAAAGCATCTGTTGGCTGGTCACAGTGGCTCGTGCCTGTAATCCCAGCACTTTGGGAGGCCGAGGTGGGTGGATTGCTTGAGTTCAGGAGTTCAAGACCAACCTGAGCAACATGGCAAAACCCCATCTCTACAAAAGCTACAAAAATTAGCTGGGCATGGTGGTGTGCACCTGTAGTCCCAGCTACTCGGGAGGCTGAGGTGGGAGGATTACTTGAGCCTGGGAGGCGGAGGCTGCAGTAAGCTGAGATTGCACCACTGCACTCCAGCGTGAGTGACAGAGTGAGACCCTCATCTAAGGGAAAAAAAAGAAAGAAAAGAAAAGTGTTTTTGTCTTTTGTTCACTTTTTAATGGGCTTGTTTTTTTTCCTTGTGAATTTGTTTAAAGTCCTCGTAGATTCTGGATATCAGACCTGTGTCAGATGTGTATTTTCTCCCATTCTTTAGGTTGACTGTTTACTCTATTGATGGTTTATTTTGCTGTGCAGAAGCTCTTAAATTGAATTAGATCCCATTTGTCAAATTTTGCCTTTGTTGCAATTGCTTTTGGTCTTTGTCATGGAATGTTTGCCCAAGGTGGTATTGCCTAGGCTGTCTTCCAG
>NW_016857913.1:0-1196 GCF_001698545.2 Rhinopithecus bieti | reverse complement strand
GTTCTGAGTGGTTACTTTATGAATGTGTATTTCTTATAATAAAAAGAAGTTAAAAATACGAATGTAATAAAACTGTGAATTCTTACAAAGTCAAATTATAGTCCAAGCAGAAAATAAGAACAAAATAAATCTGAGCTTTGAGAAGTGAGTTCTTAATATAGAACCCAATTGGAATTTTGTACTAAAGCAAAACAAAAAAGTGACCTCACTACTAACACATAGAAAAAGATAGGAAGAAAATACAGGAAACAGATTTATTTACTGATTGTGAGAATACATATGAACATTTTGGGTTTTTCTTCTTATGCCTTTCAGTGTTTCTCAGACTTTTTTCAGGAACATATATACACATCATAACCAGAAAAAACTTATTCATAAAGGAAAAATGAAAAATAAAATAATAGTTTGGATTAAATAATAGTTTGAGATTAATTTGCAGTTATATTATTTAAATTATAATAGTACTTTTTTCATTATCCCAAAGCTTGTTAAAACAGCACTAACACAGTCATATAAAGCTAACTCCTAAAATTAACACTAAAATGTAATTATTTGCCATTAGATTGTAAAATTTACTTTTTATAATTACTAAGAACCAAGTGTATAAAAGTGTTAATGTTTTATTACTCTACCTTACCTAGAGTTCAATTTCAAGTAACAATTTGACAAATTATCAACTGACATAAGTTTTTTGGCTTTAAGATGGATATACATTATTGTAATTGCTTGGACTATCATAGGAATTAACATTTCTTTTTAACACTGAATCACTTATTAGCAATGGAATAATGTCTCTGGATATAATTTCATGGAGGAGGCATAAAATAATGCCTCAAGTTATTTACTATTCAGACTACAAAATTAAATATGAATTGAGTTAAATGTAATCAATATACTGACATAAATTTAAAAAGACAGTAATTAAGCAAATTTTCCTACCTTTGTTACATGTTGAAAAGTATTTAGAAGAATAAACGTTACACCATACTGACCTAACAAGAAAACTTTTCCCTTCCCTTTGATCTTATAATTTTCCACAAACCATTATTCTCCATTGAGAGCACTCTTAACTTCTTAGTAATACAGAAATTCTTTGGAATCCTCTATCATTTCTGTGCTGGAGGAACAGAAATTGCAGAATCGGAAAGGTGTAATTTGTTTTCCAGTGGAGAAAGACAGAATTTTGGCTGTGAATT
>NW_016857912.1:6439-7816 GCF_001698545.2 Rhinopithecus bieti | reverse complement strand
CAAGCCTTGTGTCTTCTGTTTAGTTTCTCAATTCATACAAAACCACATCCAGGCCATCACCAATAATTCTATATGACAAATGCTCCTTCTAACAACCCCACAATATCACCCCTTACCCCAAAACCTTTCTTCAGTTTAATCTCTCCCACTGTAGGTTCCCACACTGCCCCTAATCCTGCTGGAAGCAGCCCTGAGAAACATCGCCCATTATCTCTCCATACCACCCCCAAAAATTTTCACTGCCCCAACACTTCACTACTATTTTGTTTTGTTTTTCTTATTAATATAAGAAGACAGGAATGTCAGGCCTCTGAGCCCAAGCTAAGCCATCATATCCCCTGTGACCTGCATGTATACATCCAGATGGCCTGAAGCAATTGAAGATCCACAAAAGAACTGAAAATAGCCTTAACTGATGACATTCCACCATTGTGATTTCTTCCTGCCCACCCTAACTGATACGATATAGTCTCTCCCACCCTTAAGTAGGTACTTTGTAATATTCTCCCCTGCCCTTAAGAATGTATTTTGTATGCCTATTCCAAACCTATAAGAACTAACGATAATCCCACCACCCTTTGCTGACTCCTTCTTTGGACTCAGCCTACCTACACCCAGGTGAAATAAACAGCCTTGTTGCTCACACAAAGCCTGTTGTGGTCTCTTCACACACATGACACATAGCTTCTTCTGTAATCTGTTAAATATATATGTTTAGCCAACCTGTCATCAAATCCCTAGGAACTGCATGTAAAATTGACAGAGAGGAACAAACTAGTTGATATTTTTATTAATATGGGAGGTCATATATTCTGTAGTCAACATCTGTTTATCCCTTGATTCAAAAAAGACTACAATGGTTACAGGGGTGCCAGGAAAAACCAATGACATGCATAATTTGTAGTGCCATTATTCTGTCTACCACACAGAGTATGTCCTCCAAAGTCAATGCAAATAATCTAAAATAAATGATAAAAATTGGGCCGGGCGTGGTGGCTCAAGCCTGTAATCCCAGCACTTTGGGAGGCTGAGACGGGCGGATCACGAGGTCAGGAGATTGAGACCATCCTGGCGAACACGGTGAAACCCCGTCTCTACTAAAAAATACAAAAAACTAGCTGGGCGAGGTGGCGGGCGCCTGTAGTCCCAGCTACTCAGAAGGCTGAGGCAGGAGAATGGCGTAAACCTGGGAGGCAGAGCTTGCAGTGAGCTGAGATCCGGCCACTGCACTCCAGCCTGGGTGACAGAGCAAGACTCCGTCTCAAAAAAAAAAAAAAGATAAAATTATATGTTTGGAGAATAAAGCATACTTCTAAGTAAACATAGATGATTGTAGTCCCACTTGTTTATTTTGCTTTTGTTGTGTGAGCTTTTATT
>NW_016857912.1:0-3105 GCF_001698545.2 Rhinopithecus bieti | reverse complement strand
GACAGGGTGAGACTGTGTCTCAAAAATAAATAAATAAATAAATATAAATAAAAATAAAAAAATAGCCTGTGTGGTGGTGCATGCCTGTAATCCCAGCTACTCAGCAGGCTGAGGCATGAGAATTGCTTAAACCCAGGAGGCAGAAGTTGCAGTGAGCCGAGACATCAATACTGCACTCCAGACTGGGTGACAAAGCCAGACACTGTCTCAAAAAAAAAAAAAGAGAGAGAAGAAAAGAAAAACACTGTGACCAATTTCTGTTAATTTTAAATCAAAAGGTGCAGGAAACCATGTTCTTTCACCCCAAAGTTAAGAGATTTGAGAGTATTCTGTTAAAAGAGCCCTCTTGGTCCCTTGGAGATGTAAATCTTACCATGTCTGTGAAATGTTAACATCTAGAGAATTAGCTAAGCAGCAATCCAGCTGAGATCAGAGATGAAAACGAGTTAAAGTGCTTTAGACCCACCACAAAATTTCTTTCCTCAGTAGATGCATTTAGCTCAGGGAAGAAACGTTTATAAGAAATTAATTTGAAGTATTTGTTTTAATTTACTTGTATTGTAATCTCTCACAGGGTTCTTCTGGCATGCTGCATAAAGAAAGACCATGACATTGCAGTAGAGAAAGAGTTTAATAGACACGAGGCTGGCCACACCTTCTGGGAGATGGAGTTAGTGACACAGGAGGTAGAAAGAAATTATTTAGGCAGATAGTGAAGGTAAAGGAGTCCTTGGCAAGTCTTCCCTTTTAACAAAAAGCAGCTCCCAAATCATTTCTTTTCTAACAAAGAACAGCCTGGAAAATTGAGCTGCAAACATAGATAAGCAAGGTGGAAGCTTGCACAGGTGAATGCCAGCAACTGTGCCAATAGGAAAAGGCTACCAGGGGACCAGGTATGCTCAACATGAAGGCCCCATCTTCTTTTTTTTTTTTTTCTTTTTTGTCACCACATGTGCAATAAAGAAGCAGGCAAGATTCTGCTCCAAGATGACTGAATAGGAACAGCTCCAGTCTATAGCTCCCAGCGTGATTGATGCAGAAGATGGGTGATTTCTGCATTTCCAACTGAGATATCTGGCTCATCTCATTGGGACTGATTGGACAGTGGGTGCAGCCCACGGAGGGCAAACTGAAACAAGGCAGAGCATTGCCTCATCCGGGAAGCTCAAGGGGTCTGGGGATTTCCCTTTTCTAGCCAAGGGAAGCCATGACAGACAGTACCTGGAAAATAGGGACACTCCCGCCCAAATACTGTGCTTTTCCAGCGGTTTTAGCAAACGGCACACCAGGAGATTATATCCCACACCTGGTTCGGCAGGTCCCATGCCCATGGAGCCTTGCTCACTACTAGTGCAGCAGTCTGAGATCGAACTGCAAGGTGGCAGCCTGACTTGGGGAGGGGCTTCCAGCATTGCTGAAGCGTGAGTAGGTAAACAAAGCAGCCGGGGAAGCATGAACTGGGCAGAGCCCACCACAGCTCAGCAAGGGCTGTTGCCTCTGTACGTTCTACCTCTGGGGGCAGAGTATAGCTCAATGAAAGGCAGCAGAAACTTCTGCAGACGTAAACATCCCTGCCTGACAGCTCTGAAGACAGCAGTACTTCTCCCAGCATGGTGTTTGAGCTCTGAGAACAGACAGACTGCCTCCTCAAGTGGGTCCCTGACCCCTATGTAGCCTAACTGGGAGACACCTTCCAGTAGGGGCTGATTGATACCTCATACAGGTGGGTGACCCTCTGGGATGAAGCTTCTAGAGGAAGGATCAGGCAGCAATATTTGCTTTTCTGCAGCCTCCGTTGGTGATGCCCAGGTAAATAGGGTCTGGAGCAGAACTCCAGCAAACTCCAACAGACCCGCAGCTGAGGGACCTGACTGTTAGAAGGAAAACTAACAAACAGAAAGGAATAGTATCAACATCAACAAAAAGGACATCCACACCAAAACCCCAATTGTAGGTCACCAACGTCAAAGACCAAAGGTGGGTAAAACCAAAAAGATGGGGAGAAACCAGAGAAGAAAAGCTGAAAATTCTAAAAACCAGAGCAGCTCTTCTCCTCCAAAGGATTGTGGCTCCTCACCAGCAACAGAACAAAGCTGAATGAAGAATGACTTTGACAAGCTGACAGAAGTAGGCTGCAGAAGGTTGGTAATAACAAATTACTCCAAGCTAAAGGAAGATGTTCAAACCCATTGCAAGGAAGCTAAAAACCTTGAAAACAGATTAGACAAATGGCTAACTAGAATAAACAGTGAAGAGAAGACCTTAAACGACCTGATGGAGCTAAAAACCATGGCACAAGAACTTCATGATGCATGCACAACCTTCAATAGCCGATTTGATCAAGTGAAAGAAAGGGTATCAGTGATTGAAGATCAAATCAATAAAATAAAGTGAGAAGTTTAGAGAAAAAAGAGTAAAAAGAAATGAACAAACCTCCAAGAAATATGGGACTATGTGAAAAGACCAAATCTATGATTGGTGTACCTGAAAGTGACAGGAAGAATGCAACCAAGTTGAAAAACACTCTTAAGGATATTATTCAGGAGAACTTCCCCAACCTAACAAGGCAGGCCAACATTTAACATCAGGAAATACAGAGAACACAACAAAGATACTCCTTGAGAAGAGCAAAAGCAAGACACATAATTGTCAGATTCACCAAGGTTGAAATGAAGGAACAACTGTTAAGGGCAGCCAGAGAGAAAGGTCAGGTTACTCATAAAGAGAAACCCATCAGACTAACAGCAGATCTCTCGGCAGAAACTCTACAAGCCAGAAGAGAGTGGGGCCAATATTCAACATTCTTAAAGAAAAGAATTTTCAACCCAGAATTTCATATCCAGCCAAGCTAAGCTTCATAAAGTGAAGGAGAAATAAAATCCTTTACAGACAAGCAAATGCTGTCACCACAAGCCTACCTTACAAGAGCTCCTGAAGAAAGCAGTAAACATGGAAAGGAACAACCAGTACCAGCCACTGCAAAACATGCCAAATTGTAAAGACCATCAATGCTAGGAAGAAACTGCATCAACTAACGGGCAAAATAACCCATTAACATCATAATGGCAGGATCAAATTCACACATAACAACATTAACCTTAAATG
>NW_016857911.1:0-805 GCF_001698545.2 Rhinopithecus bieti | reverse complement strand
ATAATATTCACATCTAGATTATAACTTCATGTTCATTAAGTACGTATTTCCTCTGTATCTGTCAATTCCTAGCTTTTTTTTTTTTTTTTTTTTTTGGCATTTGCTCTGTTCCCTGGCTGGAGTTCAACGGTGCCATCTTGGCTCACTGTAACCTCCGCCTCCCAGACTTGAGTGATTTTCTTGCCTCAGCCTCCTGTTCCGAGTAGCTGGGATTACAGGTGCCCACCACCAAGCCTGGCTAATTTTTTGTATTTTTAGTAGAGACGAGATTTTACCCTGTTGGCCAGGCTGGCCTCGAACTCCTGACCTCAAGTGATCCGCCCTCCTCAGCCTCCCAAAGCGCTGGGATTACAGGTGTGAGCCACCACACCCGGCCAAGCCACAGGACATTCTTAACATATCAGCCCTCCACTCAGAGTTCCCTTCTTTGGTCACCAATTTGTAAACCAAAAAGTATCTGAAACACGTCTCAATCAATGTAGAAGTTTATTTTGCCAATGTGAAGGACATGCCTAGGAGGGAGGTCTGTGCTTTTCTTCAAAGATGATTCTGAAGGATTTGATATTTAAAGGCGAAGAACTGGCTGGAGGGGAAAGAGGGAGGGTACGGTAACATTATGGAATCCACATATTGTAAGCAAAAGGAACAAGTAGGGGAAAAGTCAATTATATATTATTCTCAAACTCAGTAAATTAGCACTTTACCTAAGATAAGGTGAACACAGAGTAGCTACCTGTGGAGCTATTTAACCTTTTATTTGTAGCTATCTGCTGAGGAACAAAAGGAAAGGCAGTTTCTTGCATGA
>NW_016857910.1:0-1483 GCF_001698545.2 Rhinopithecus bieti | reverse complement strand
ATAAATAAATAAATAAATAAATAAATAATAAAAAGAAAAGTAAGAACAGGGCAACCCCAAAATTAGCAGAAGGAAGAAATGATAAAGATCAGAGCAGAACTAAACAAAAGACAGAAGTTTTAAAACACAAAAGATCAACAAAATAAACAGCTGTTTTTTATAAAAGATTAAAGAATCAACAAACTATTACCTAGAATAACTAAAAAACATTAGAAGGCCCAAGTAAATGAACTAAAAAATATAAAAGGTGATATTAAATCTTATACCACAGAAATACAAAAAATCATTAAAAACTATTATAAACAACTATGCACCAACAAATTGAAAAACCTAGAGGGAATGGACAAATCTCTAGACACATACCACACGGCAAGACTGATCCAAGAAGAAATAGAAAACCCAAACCCACCAATAATGAGTAATGAAATTAAATCTGTAATAAAAGTATCCTAACAGGCTGGGTGTGGTGGCTCATGCCTGTAACCCCAGAACTCTGGGAGGCTGAGGTCAGGAGTTCAAGACCAACCTGGCCAACATGGTGAAAACCCATCTCTACTAAAAATATAAAAATTAGCTGGGCTTGGTGGTGCACACATGTAATCCCAGCTACTTGAGTGGCTGAGGCCGGGGAATCACTTGAACCCAGGAGGTGGAGGTTGCAGTGAGCTGAGATCATGCCACTGCACTCCAGCTTGGGTTAGAGAGCAAGATTCTGACTCAAACAACAACAACAACAAAAAGTATCCTAACAGTGTAAATCCAGATAGCCTTACCACTAAATTCTACCTAACATTTTAGAAGAACTAACACCAACTGTCCTCAAACTATGCCCCAACGTTGAAGAGAATATAATTCTCCCTAACTCATTTTACAAGGCAAGCATTAGCCTGATGCCTAAACTAAACAAGTATATGACAAATAAAAGAAAACTACAAAACAATATTTCTGAGAAACATGGATGCAAAAATCCTCAATGAAATACTAGCAAACCAATTCCAACAACACATCAAAGAAAAATACATCATGATCAAATAAGATTTACTCCAGGAATGCAAGGATGGTTCAACATATGCAAATCAATAAATGTGATACATCACATTAATATATCAAAACAAAAACTGTATGACCATCTCAAAAGATGCAGGAAAAGCATCTGATAAAATACATGGCTTCTTGATAAAAACTCCCAATAAACTATGCATAGAAGAAACATACCTCAAAACAATACAGTCCATATATGACAAACCCACAGGTAACATTAAGATGAATGGGGAAAACTGAATGCCTTTCCTGTAACATCTGAAACAGGACAAAGATTCCCACTTTCACCACTTTAATTAAACACAGCACTGGAAGTCTGAGCCAGAGCAATTAGACAAGAGAAAAAAAATTAATGGCATCTGAATTGGAAGGAAGAAGTCAAATTATCCTTTTTTACAGATAAATAGTCTTACATTTAAAAAAAACCTTTAGAATAAACAGT
>NW_016857909.1:0-805 GCF_001698545.2 Rhinopithecus bieti | reverse complement strand
AAATCCAAACCCCTTTGCCAGTGTATTAGTTTGCTTGGCTTGCTATAGCAAAGTACCACAGACTTGGAAGCTTAAACAACAAAAATTTATTTTCTCACAGTTCAGGAAGCTAGAAGTCTGAGATCAAGTGTCAATAGGACTGGTTTCTTCTGAGGTCTCTCTTCTTGGCCTGCAGATGGTCACCTTCATGCTCACATGGTGTTCGTGTGTGTGTGTGTGTGTGTGTGTGTGTGTGTCTCCTTATTCCTCTTCCCATAAGGACACTGGTCATATTGGATTAGGATCTGGTCTAATTACCTGATTTTAACTTAATTACCTCTTTATACACCCTATCTCTAAATACAGTCATATTTGGAGGTGCTGGGGGTTAGGACATCCACATGTGAATTTGGAGGAATGCAGGTCAACCTAAACATCCAAGATGCTAAGGTCTATGTGACCTAGCTTCGTTCTTACTTAACTGTTATTTTCCTGGACCATTTTCCCCACTAGCCACTCTGATCCATGCACAGGCAGCCTAAATATCTTTTCAGAATCTCAAATAATCAAATCAATTTCTACCTTACCGTCATTTCCTCTGCCATAAAAGCTCTGCATATTGATTTTAACTTAGCAAGACTTGCTCTTTCTTGGCGTTAACATTTCAATTTAAATGTTACCTCTTAAGCTATAGCTTTTATAATAACAACTGAAGTATAAATCACTATCTGTTAAACACTAATTTTCCCTGTGACACTTATTAGTATCTGAAATTTTCCTTTTTAGTTATGTGTTCAATTTATTCTTTCCAATTGAATGTAAATAG
>NW_016857908.1:0-1480 GCF_001698545.2 Rhinopithecus bieti | reverse complement strand
ATAAATAAATAAATAAATAAATAAATAATATCAATGACAAAGACAATAACAAGATTTGGCATATTTTTTAATTAAAAAACAAATTTACAATGAAATAAGCCAACCTGTAAATGCTAGATACTATATAATTCCAATTACATGACATTATGGAAAAGGCAAAATTATACTGACAGTTAAAGATCAGTGGTTAGCAGGGGCTGGGCAGGAGAGGGAAATAAGGAATAGGCAGAACACAGGGAATAGCGAGGCTGGTGAAATTATCCTGTGTTATACCGCATTTATGGATACATGCCATTATGTTTTTGGCAAAACCCACAGAACTATACAACAGAGAGAGTAAACCCTAATGTAAACTTCATAAATTTGATTAATAATAATGCATCAATATTGATTCAGCTGTTATAATGAATGAATGACATCAGTGTTACTTAGTGACATTGTATGCAAGGTAGGGGGTATAAAGAACTTTATTCATTTTCTATTCAAGTTCTATTTGAAAACCTCTCTAAGAAATAGACTATTAATTTATTTTTGTAAGTAATTTTAGTCTTTTCTGAAGGTATGTGTAATTAAATGACAAAATATTTCATCTTTTAATGTATTAAATCATCAAAATTTAAAACCATTGATAAACCCAATGCTGGGAGTTATAGAAAATGTATATGCATATACTACATATATTACTTTGACACTTGAATGGATGATACTGTTTTAAAGAACAATATGGTAGTAAATTTCTAGCATTTTAAAATGTTATTTTGATATGACAATCATGGTCTTAGAAGTGTATGTTAACATAATATGAAGAAAGATAAAATAACATCTATTTATTTTTTAATAAGCATGACGTTTGATAACAATAACAAAATTAGTAGATGGTTAACATTAACTGAGTGCTTTTCCACTGACACTATGGTAACTTCATTACGCATATAAACTATATCTCAAACAATGATACAATGATTAAATAATTTAATTGCCATACACTTGGTGAAATGTTTTAACTATTAAACAGAGGTGTGAATGTTAGAAGAAAATATGATAAATGTTTATAATGTAATGCTAAATTGTAAAGCAACTACAAAATATTAGATTGCAATACTGTGAAAACACTCAAGGATACAAACAAAAGAAGATATTAAAATAAAAAAATAAAAAAATGAAAGTATTTTGTTGGGATAGTGTAATTCTGGATGCTTATGTTTTTTTTCTAAATTTCTATTATTAGTATAAAGTTCTCTGTGCATTAAATATAACATTTGGCGTTATAGTATTGCATAATGATAGCAAAAAATCTTATGCAGCATCTACCATATTACAAGCACCTTCTAAAATTTAGAAATCTATTCTACACATTTATCTCCATCATTAACCTGTTTAATAGACAAAGTAATGAAAAAAAACAAGCATTTCAAATAACAGATGGCACAGCTAATAAATGGCAGAGCCACTATCAAATATCTTAGACAATGAATGTACG
>NW_016857907.1:0-1185 GCF_001698545.2 Rhinopithecus bieti | reverse complement strand
AAATTAATTTAATAATAATGTACAATATATTGTTAATATCTTCTATTTTATAAAACACATACCAAGGAAGCAGCAGTGTGTATTTTTTATTTATTTTAAAATTAACTTTTCAATAAATTATTTAGGAAATGTGCTGAGACAAAGAAGCAGTCGTCACTGCACACAAACAAGAAATCAATTGTTTTTTGGAGACTTTATGATGTGTGAGAGCTAGTGAAGTTACATTAAAGAAGAGCATATAAAAAAATCCAGCTCTTTATATATTGTAGTACAGTTTCACTATAAATCTCTAAGATTACACTTTAGACTAAGCCACATAGTCAAACTGTTGTCTATTTATTCCTTTTGAAGATTGGAACTCCCACAACTTTGACAGACTAACTCCTCAGAAAACATTATTCTTTGACATCAATATGTTTTGCACAAAATTGAGTGGCAAGTGAAAGGCATCAAACAGTGAGAATCTAGAAAACAGTGCATGCAGAGGAAAGCTTTGCTCAATACAAATCACTTGCATGGGACATTCTTCTATAGTGACTTTATTATATATGGGAACAGAGAGGTAATATGAAATGGAACATGGCACAAGCAAGCACAAATATTCAAATACGTGCAGGAACAACTGGATGTGATAAAACATTACAAAATTATAAAATGACAGTAGGAAAAGACTATATATATAATATGTTTTTTTTTGAGAATAAAAGGTAGTTTCATTTCATTGGTGGACACGAGATGGGTTGATGCAGGTGGATACCACTCTTTTCAAAGAAAACATGAACAATGTCTCAAATAGATACCAAATATTTATATTCTTTCTATGTGAGTTTCAAGGATAGAGAATAATAAAACAACCAAATATACATAATATTCCAGTAAAATGATTCGTTGGGGCTTACAGAAAGTGTAACTAGAGAGAGACATTAACTTATATCTGATTTGTTTCTGGCTAATGTTGTGACAGGAGTGTAGCATTTCCATTCTTCTCAGTTTCCTATCTTACTTACCTTTTGGAAGGACATGATTTCATATTATAATTACTCTGTCTCTTTCTTTCTTTACTCATTTACCCTACTTTACTAAAAATCTCAAACATCATAGAAACATGCATGTCTTCCTTCTCCAAGTTTGAAAAGAAAATAATGTAAAAGCTTTGTTTTTTTTTTGTTTGTTTGTTAGTTTTTT
>NW_016857906.1:0-1195 GCF_001698545.2 Rhinopithecus bieti | reverse complement strand
ATTTTCCCAATTAGAGAACAGTGTATAAAATACACTAACTTGAGTGCCATATAAATTAATTATCATTGATTGATGTTAACGTGGAAGGTTTTTTTTTTTTTTTTTTTTTTTTGGCTTCCAGGAGACTGCCTAACTGTGTGGAGATGGTTGGCTCTGAATCACATGGAATAGGGTTTAAAACAAAACAAAAGATAGCCAGGCATGGTGGCACTTGCTTGTAGGTCCAGCTATCTGGGAGGCTAAGGAGGGAGTATCCATTAAGTTCAGAAGTTTGAGATCAGCCTAGGCAACACAGACACCTAATCTCTAAAAATCAAAAAAAAAAGAAAAGAAAAAAAAAAAAAAAAAAAAAAAAAAAGGAAAATGCTTATGCTGAAAGATTGGTACTTTTTCTAATACAATTATTCACACATTTATCAACTTTGAGGTGATAGGAGCTATAATAAAGCACATTTCAGGGCCCAATTTGCACCTTGCAAAGCTAGCAGAAACAGGGAAACCTCCCAAAATTGGTCCTAGGTGTCAGATGCTTTGAACCATCTGCCGGCAAATGGATTTATGCCTACTGTCCTTCTGTCCTTTCCAACACTACAAATGTTATTTTTCCAACCACGGCAATCCAGTGTCTTCTTAAACCACAGTCACTGGCATCTGAAGCACAGAGGTAGAGTACAGTCTAATAAGGCTCTACATTTCCGAAACGATGGCCAATATGAGGTGAATCAAATGCAATCCTGCTGCTCCAGTGATGCAGGAGGACAGATTAGCTAATGGCCTGAGGCATCTGTTCCCACTCCAAGGCTCCTGATTCCATGCCCATCCTTATTCAGAAACGCCAAGAACACACAAACATCTAGGAATGTAATACCCAAGGCATATAACAAATGAAGAGGCTGATCAATCTGTGGAATGTTCTCAGCACTCACTGCTGAATAAACTAGATCAAACGAGAAGACATTTTAATTTGTGAAATGGCAGGATTATTCTAGGTTTGTAACTTATAAAGAGAACAAGTTAAACAAGCTATCCACACTGAAACTGGCAGGAAAATCTATTTTCTTTTCCCAGCACATCAGGGAAAGAAAGTTTGGTATTTTTCAATTCAGAATGTCCTAAAGCAGAGATGTCACTGCAGAAATATTAAAATATAAGCCAAATGTATCTAAGTAAGTGTATTCTTCAGATTTTTTTTTTT
>NW_016857905.1:0-568 GCF_001698545.2 Rhinopithecus bieti | reverse complement strand
ATCTTCCTTTCCAATTTTGTTGCCCCTTATTTCTTTCTCTTGCCTAGTTGCTCTGTCCAGGACTTCCATTATTATGTTGAATAAAGACAGTGAAAGTGGGCATGCTTATCTTGTTACAGATCTTAGAGAAAATTTCAATTTTTTCTCATTTAGTACAATATTAGCTGTGGGTTTAGCATATATGCATTTTATTATTTTGAGGAATGTTCCTTCTATACCCAGTTTGATGAGAATCTTTTTTACCATAAAGATATGTTGGATTTTATCTAATACTTTTTCAGTATCTATTGAAATGATCATATGGTTTTTGTTCTCGTGTCCTTGTGTCGTTATTTATTGATTTGTGTATGTTGAATCATCCTTGCATCCCAAGGATGAATCACACTTGGTCATGGTGAATGATCTTTTAAATGTGTTTTTGAATTTGATTTGCTAGTGTTAATGATTTTGCATCTGTTTTCATCAGTGATATTGGCCTGTAGTTTTCTTTTTTTGTTGTGTCCTTGTCTTGTTTTTGTATTCAGGCCTTTTAGAATGAGTTTGTAAGTATTTTCTTTCCGTTTTTTTT
>NW_016857904.1:0-1196 GCF_001698545.2 Rhinopithecus bieti | reverse complement strand
TCTGTTACTGGTGCATAAGAATGCTTCTGATTTTTGCACATTGATTTTGTTTCCTGAGACTTTGCTGAAGTTTCTTATCAGCTTAAGGAGATTTTGGGCTGAGACAATAGGGTTTTCTAAATATACAATCATGTCATCTGCAACTAGGGACAATTTGACATCTTCATTTCCCAACTGAATACCCTTTATTTCTTTCTCTTGCCTGATTGCCTTAGCCAGAACTTCCAACACTACGTTGAATAGGAGTGGTGAGAGACGGCATCCCTGTCTTGTGCCAGTTTTCAAAGGGAATGCTTCCAGATTTTTCCCATTCAGTATGGTATTGACTGTGGGTTCGTCATAAATAGCCCTTATTATTTTGGGATACGTTCCATCAATACCAAATTTATTGAGAGTTTTTAGCATGAAGGGCTGTTGAATTTTGTCAAAAGCGTTTTCTGCATCTATTGAGATAATCATGTGGTTTTTGTCTTTGCTTCTGTTTATATACTGGATTACATTTATTGATTTGCATATGTTGAACCCGCCTTGTATTCCAGGGATGAAGCCCACTTGATCATGGTGGATAAACTTGTTGATGTGCTGCTGTATTCGGTTTACCTGTAGTTTATTGAGGACTTTTGCATCGATGTTCATCAGGGATATTGTTCTAAAATTCTCTTTTTGGTTGTATCTCAGTCAGGCTTTCATATCAGGATGATGTTAACCTCGTAAAATGAGTTCAGGAGGATTTCCTCTTTTTCTACTGATTGGAATATTTTCACAAGGAATGGTACCAACTCCTCCTTGTACCTCCGGTAGAATTCGGCTGTGAATCCGTCTGATCCTGGAGTTTTTCTGGTGGGTAGGCTATTAATTATTGCCTCAATTCCAGAGCCTGATGTTGGTCTGTTCAGGGATTCAACTTCTTCCTGGTTTAGTCTTGTAAGAGTGTATGTGTCCAGGAAATTATTCATTTCTTCTAGATTTTCTAGTTTATTTGCATAGAGGTGTTTAGAGTATTCTCTGGTGGTAGTTTGTATTTCTGTGGGTTCGATGGTGATATCCCCTTTATCATTTTTTACTGCATCTATTTGATTCGTCTCTCTTTTCTTCTTTATTTTTCTGCTAGCAGTCTATTAATTTGGTTAATCTTTTCAAAAAACCAGCTCCTGGATGCATTGATTTTTTGGAAGGCTTTTTTGTGTCTCTATCTC
>NW_016857903.1:0-1591 GCF_001698545.2 Rhinopithecus bieti | reverse complement strand
TTTTTTGAGACAGGGTCTCACTCTGTCACCCAGGCTGGAGTGTGGTGGCACAATCTCAGCTCAGTGCACCCCCCACTTCCCAGTCTCAAGCAATCCTCCCACCTCAGCCTCCTGAGTAGCTGGGACTGCAGGCATGCACTACCACACCTGGCTATTTTCTTGTATTTGTGATAGAGATGGGGTTTTGACATGTTGCCCAGACTGTTCTCAAACTCCTGAGCTCAGGCGATACACCCACCTTGGCCTCCCAAAATGCTGGGATTACAGATATGAGCCACTGTGCCCAGCACTGCAGTCTATTTCCTTTGGGTTGGGGGTTTCTCCAGGATCATCCCTTCACGGTTCACTAGAAAGATGTTACTGGGAAGGAGTCCCAATCCAGACCCCAACAGAGGGGTCTTGGATCTTGTACAAGAAAGAAGACCATACAGCAAAGTGAAAACAAGTTTATTAAGAAAGTAAGGAAACAAAAGAATGGCTACTCATAGACAGAGCAGTGGCATGGGCTGCTCAACTGAGTATACTTATGATTACCTCTTGAATATATTCTAAACAAGGGTGAATTATTCATGAGTTTTCACGGAAAGCGGTGGGGAGTTCCCAGAACTGAGGGTTCTTGCCCATTTTAGACCATATAGGGTAGCCTCCAGACATCACCATGGCATTTGTAAACTGTCATGATGCTGATGGGACTATTTTATCCTGGGTAAAGGATGGGATTTTAGCACACAAATGCTTTATAATTAGTGTACAATAAGCATGAGGACAACCAGAGGTCATTTTCATTGCCATCTTGGTTTTGGGGGGTTTGGGCTAGCTTCTTTACCATATGCTGTTTTACTGGCAGGGTCTTTATGACCTGTGTCTTGTCACACCAGTCCTGCCAACCTCCTATCTCATCCTGTGGCTAAGAACACCTAAACTCCAGGCAACGCAGCCCAGCAGATCACATCCTCAATTTATCCATCCCCTATTCAAGACGGAGTCACTCTTGTTCGCATGCCTTTGACAAAATTATCTTTGTTCACAGATAACATTATAAGTTGCAAATCTACAGATTACACACACACACACACACACACACACACACAAACTGTTACAGCTAATATACAAACCACACACACACAAACTGTTACAGTTAATATACGAACAAACTTGGCAAAGTTGATGATATAAAATTAACACAGAAATCAGTTGTGGCTGGGTGTGGTGGCTCATGCCTATAATCCCAGGTCTTTGGGAGGCCAGGGCAGGAGGATCACTTGAAGCCAGGAGTTTGAGACTAGCTTGAGCAACATAGCAAGACCGACCCCATCTTTACAAGAAATTCAAAAATTAGCCAGTTGTGGTGGCATGCACCTGTGGTCTCAGCTGTTTGGGAGGCTAATGTGGGAGGATTACTTGAGTCCAGGAAGTCAAAACTGCAGTGAGTCATGACTGTGCATTGTGCCATCACACTTCAGCATGGGTGACAGAGGAAGACCCTATCTCTTAAAAGAGAAAGAGAGAGAGCTAGAGAGAGAAAGAAAGAGAGAGGAAGGAAGGAAGGAAGGAAGGAAGGAAGGAAGGGAGGGAGGGAGGGAGGGAGGGG
>NW_016857902.1:0-1594 GCF_001698545.2 Rhinopithecus bieti | reverse complement strand
CCTTCCTTCCTTCCTTCTTTCTTTTCTTTCTTTTCTTTCTTTTCTTTCTTTCGTCTCCCAAGATAGGATTTGAGTGTTTTAAGAACAGGAAAATAGCAGAAATCAAGGAAGAGTGATTTGGAGAGAACTGTCAACAAACGCTCCTTTTCACGTTTTTTTCCCCTTAAAAAAATGTGTTTAAATACCGAGTGCTATAAATGCCACTTACTGTCACTCTTAGCATCAGAGGTGCCCTTTAGGGGCATGGTTTTAGTTTGGGTTGGGTTAAGTCTGTTGATTTTTATGACATAGTTTTTCTTGGGGTTATAAAGCAGGTGAAGTTTCAGAAATTAAAGTTGATTCCATGGTTGGTGGTAAGGAGCTTAGGATCCGGTGAGGAGAAGGTGGGCATTGGCCTGTGTTTTCATACTGAGTGTCCTTCCCAGTTGTTAGAGGCTACAACAACATGGTGATAAGCCATGTGCTGTGACTGTGTGTAGAAACCATACCATTACAATAATACTCTGAATGTAAACAGCAAAGTCAGTTTCATTATAGTAATATAATTGACCCAAGCTGCACTTAAGTAAAATGTGAATTAAAATTCTCAATGCGTGGCTGTTGTTTGACATGGATGAGATCGCTTTATTCCTTGTGGGTTTTCAGTATCATTAACTCAGGGTTTGGCATTTGTTTTATTTGTCTCACTCTCAGCCTATTCAAATGATTTTAGTTAGAGCAAGTGCATTGATCTCTTTATCCCCAAATCTGAACATTTGTCATTCCCTTTAGGGCCCCAGAACACCAGTATGTAAAATTCCCAGTGTAGTCCTTTCTCAAATTGGTTTGTAAAATACAAGGATTTTTTTTTTTTTAATTTTTGAAATCGTTAGTGGAATCAGCTTAAGAAAGCAGATGTTCATTTTTTTGTGTTGTGACGGTACTCAGATGGCGATGAAGGGACAGTGAATGTGATTGAATGTTGAATAGTATTTTTATTTTTTAAACAAGAATTTGGCAAGTCACTTAGCATACAAGAACATGAATTCTCATTAATGGCACAGAATCTCAGCTTAGGTCTAAATTCAAGTTAGTGAACCTTGGCACTGTTGACATTTTGGGCAGGATAATTCTCTGTGGTGGGGGCTGTCCTGTGCATTGTAGGATGTTCACAGCATCCTTGGCCTTCACCCACTAGATGCACCAGTAGCATCCTTTTCCCTTCTCCGCAGTGACCTCCACACACGGCCACCTGTCCCTGAAGCCGGGAGGGGAGGGGTGTCAAAATTGGTTCTGCTTGAGAACCAGTGGTCTAGAATCATAGCCTGAGAAACCAGCTATATTGCTAGAAACCGTCATTGATTATCAAAAATGCTTTTTCTCGGCTGGGCTTGGTGGTTCATGCCTGTAATCCCAGCACTTTGGGAGGCCGAGGTGGATGGATCACTCGAAGCCAGGAGTTCGAGACCAGCCTGGCCAACATAGCAAAACCCCATCTCTATTAAAAATACAAAAATTAGCTGAGTGTGGTGGTGCTTACCTGTAATCCCAGCTACTATGGAGGCTGAGGCACAAGAATAGCTTGAACCCAGGAGGCGGAGGTTGCAGTGAGCCA